>NW_027136059.1:300000-440428 GCF_039906515.1 Pseudorca crassidens | reverse complement strand
TGAAGTAAGGCTGCCAAGAGGACTTGAAAGCGGGGCAGAATTGCAGGAAACCGATTTCAGGAGGTAGACTGGAATTGCATTGAAAGCATAGGAAAAGAGGCAGAACGTCCACAATGATGCACTTGGCCAAAAAGGGCGTATGCGTTTTTTCCTGAATATATTCAGGAAAAAACGCATACGCCCTTTTTGGCCAACCAAGCAAGCTTGCAAAGGAAATCTGCACTACAAAGAAGTCTCACTTCCCCCCGGTCAAAAGGGCCATCTGAAAAAAGTGTAAAATCCAGAACGGCAGGACAGGCCATGGAGAACTGGGAGCCTTGTTATGCTGATGGGCGGGATGTAAATTGCCAACAGACACTCGGGAGAAGTGTATGGTGTTTCCTGAAACATCTAAAAAACAAAGCAACAGAGCCTAGGGCACTTCCACTTATGGTCCTATAGCTTAGGGAAATTAAAATCAAAAAGACACAGCCACCCCAAAGTTTGGGACGCCTCTGTTTACAAGAACCTCGTTTACAGTACAAGTTCAACATCGCAGAAAGTGAAAAATGGATAAAGAAGTTGTGGTATTTACTTACAAAGCAATATCACTCAGCAATGAAATCTATGTCATCAGGCCCTTAGCAGCACAATGAGTGGATTCAGGTATGATGATTCTAACTGAAATAAGTCACACAGAAAAAGAAACATCATAAGATATCAGTAATACACGGAATGTAAACTTGGCTACACAGGAACTGAATTACAGAACAGAACAGGGTCTCAAATTTAGAAAACCAACTTATGCTTGCTTAAGGGTAAAGGTGAGTTGGGGTGCTGCATAAAACCAGAGATTGAAATGAACACAGATAAAGTTCCTTAAGCCAAATATGGAATAGACAAGAGCTACTCCTTGCTCAACGAAATGGACTCAACACCCCATATTAAATGCCTAAGAATGTACCTGACTAGTAAGTATCTTAAAACCTATGGATTGCTATGTCTCCGAAAGAGAATCAAGCATGTGTACAGGGGCATAAACGCAGCAGTGATAGGATTGGAGAGGTTCGGTGAGCAAATGAAGACCCTTTGAAGTCATATTGCATGGTACCCATTCCACGGGTTTCAACTACCCAGGTTTAAGGTATTCTTCCTTCAGCTAAAACATGCATGTGGAACCTAGAGTATGATCAACCATGTGATCGGGAGACGTGTTCAAATATGTCTCAGTTTTCGTACCCTGGTACTCGGGTGCAACATTCCAGACGCTTTACTAACACCCTCCCGACTTGGAGAGTCAGTCCCTTTAACCTCCTGTTTGGCCCAGTTTGCAATTTCTGCGGAAGATGAACAGAAATAGGGAGAACCAATGAGAGACTAGCTGGAGGTGTCTGGACGGGCAAATTTAACTCTCATTTCCCACCAGGAAGAGGAAATAACCAAAGGCTCAGCATGCCGTGCCGGAACCAGATTAGGGCCTGAAGCCATCCTGCGGTGTTGCGGCCAGCTCAAAAGAAAGCGAGTTGAAGAAAGGAGCTCAGGGGCACTGTAATTCACAAACCTGCAGAGTTATAAATGACAGCTATCGTCCAAAAATATACTGAAGTAAGGCTGCCAAGAGGACTTGAAAGCGGGGCAGAATTGCAGGAAACCGATTTCAGGAGGTAGACTGGAATTGCATTGAAAGCATAGGAAAAGAGCCAGAACGTCCACAATGATGCACTTGGCCAAAAAGGGCGTATGCGTTTTTTCCTGAATATATTCAGGAAAAAACGCATACGCCCTTTTTGGCCAACCAAGCAAGCTTGCAAAGGAAATCTGCACTACAATGAAGTCTCACTTCCCCCCGGTCAAAAGGGCCATCTGAAAAAAGTGTAAAATCCAGAAAGGCAGGACAGGCCATGGAGAACTGGGAGCCTTGTTATGCTGATGGGCGGGATGTAAATTGCCAACAGACACTCGGGAGAAGTGTATGGTGTTTCCTGAAACATCTAAAAAACAAAGCAACAGAGCCTAGGGCACTTCCACTTATGGTCCTATAGCTTAGGGAAATTAAAATCAAAAAGACACAGCCACCCCAAAGTTTGGGACGCCTCTGTTTACAAGAACCTCGTTTACAGTACAAGTTCAACATCGCAGAAAGTGAAAAATGGATAAAGAAGTTGTGGTATTTACTTACAAAGCAATATCACTCAGCAATGAAATCTATGTCATCAGGCCCTTAGCAGCACAATGAGTGGATTCAGGTATGATGATTCTAACTGAAATAAGTCACACAGAAAAAGAAACATCATAAGATATCAGTAATACACGGAATGTAAACTTGGCTACACATGAACTGAATCACAGAACAGAACAGGGTCTCAAATTTAGAAAACCAACTTATGCTTGCTTAAGGGGAAATGTGAGTTGGGGTGCTGCATAAAACCAGAGATTGAAATGAGCACAGATAAAGTTCCTTAAGCCAAATATGGAATAGACAAGAGCTACTCCTTGCTCAAAGTAATGGACTCAACACCGCATATTAAACGCCTAAGAATGTACCTGACTAGTAAGTATCTTAAAACCTATGGATTGCTATGTCTCCGAAAGAGAATCAATCATGTGTACAGGGGCATAAACACAGCAGTGATAGGATTGGAGAGGTTCGGTGAGCAAATGAAGACCCTTTGAAGTCATATTGCATGGTACCCATTCCACGGGTTTCAACTACCCAGGTTTAAGGTATTCTTCCTTCAGGTAAAACATGCATGTGGAACCTAGAGTCTGATCAACCATGTGATCGGGAGACGTGTTCAAATATGTCTCAGTTTTCGTACCCTGGTACTCGGGTGCAACATTCCAGACGCTTTACTAACACCCTCCCGACTTGGAGAGTCAGTCCCTTTAACCTCCTGTTTGGCCCAGTTTGCAATTTCTGCGGAAGATGAACAGGAATAGCGAGAACCAATGAGAGACTAGCTGGAGGTGTCTGGACGGGCAAATTTAACTCTCATTTCCCACCAGGAAGAGGAATTAACCAAAGGCTCAGCGTGCCGTGCCGGAACCAGATTAGGGCCTGAAGCCATCCTGCGGTGTTGCGGCCAGCTCACAAGAAAGCGAGTTGAAGAAAGGAGCTCAGGGGCACTGTAATTCACAAACCTGCAGAGTTATAAATGACAGCTATCGTCCAAAAATATACTGAAGTAAGGCTGCCAAGAGGACTTGAAAGCGGGGCAGAATTGCAGGAAACCGATTTCAGGAGGTAGACTGGAATTGCATTGAAAGCATAGGAAAAGAGGCAGAACGTCCACAATGATGCACTTGGCCAAAAAGGGCGTATGCGTTTTTTCCTGAATATATTCAGGAAAAAACTCATACGCCCTTTTTGGCCAACCAATCAAGCTTGCAAAGGAAATCTGCACTACAATGAAGTCTCACTTCCCCCCGGTCAAAAGGGCCATCTGAAAAAAGTGTAAAATCCAGAAAGACAGGACAGGCCATGGAGAACTGGGAGCCTTGTTATGCTGATGGGCGGGATGTAAATTGCCAACAGACACTCGGGAGAAGTGTATGGTGTTTCCTGAAACATCTAAAAAACAAAGCAACAGAGCCTAGGGCACTTCCACTTATGGTCCTATAGATTAGGGAAATTAAAATCAAAAAGACACAGCCACCCCAAAGTTTGGGACGCCTCTGTTTACAAGAACCTCGTTTACAGTACAAGTTCAACATCGCAGAAAGTGAAAAATGGATAAAGAAGTTGTGGTATTTACTTACAAAGCAATATCACTCAGCAATGAAATCTATGTCATCAGGCCCTTAGCAGCACAATGAGTGGATTCAGGTATGATGATTCTAACTGAAATAAGTCACACAGAAAAAGAAACATCATAAGATATCAGTAATACACGGAATGTAAACTTGGCTACACAGGAACTGAATTACAGAACAGAACAGGGTCTCAAATTTAGAAAACCAACTTATGCTTGCTTAAGGGGAAAGGTGAGTTGGGGTGCTGCATAAAACCAGAGATTGAAATCAGCACAGATAAAGTTCCTTAAGCCAAATATGGAATAGACAAGAGCTACTCCTTGCTCAACGAAATGGACTCAACACCGCATATTAAACGCCTAAGAATGTACCTGACTAGTAAGTATCTTAAAACCTATGGATTGCTATGTCTCCGAAAGAGAATCAAGCATGTGTACAGGGGCATAAACGCAGCAGTGATAGGATTGGAGAGGTTTGGTGAGCAAATGAAGACCCTCTGAAGTCATATTGCATGGTACCCATTCCACGGGTTTCAACTACCCAGGTTTAAGGTATTCTTCCTTCAGCTAAAACATGCATGTGGAACCTAGAGTATGATCAACCATGTGATCGGGAGACGTGTTCAAATATGTCTCAGTTTTCGTACCCTGGTACTCGGGTGCAACATTCCTGACGCTTTACTAACACCCTCCCGACTTGGAGAGTCAGTCCCTTTAACCTCCTGTTTGGCCCAGTTTGCAATTTCTGCGGAAGATGAACAGGAATAGCGAGAACCAATGAGAGACTAGCTGGAGGTGTCTGGACGGGCAAATTTAACTCTCATTTCCCACCAGGAAGAGGAATTAACCAAAGGCTCAGCATGCCGTGCCGGAACCAGATTAGGGCCTGAAGCCATCCTGCGGTGTTGCGGCCAGCTCAAAAGAAAGCGAGTTGAAGAAAGGAGCTCAGGGGCACTGTAATTCACAAACCTGCAGAGTTATAAATGACAGCTATCGTCCAAAAATATACTGAAGTAAGGCTGCCAAGAGGACTTGAAAGCGGGGCAGAATTGCAGGAAACCGATTTCAGGAGGTAGACTGGAATTGCATTGAAAGCATAGGAAAAGAGGCAGAACGTCCACAATGATGCACTTGGCCAAAAAGGGCGTATGCGTTTTTTCCTGAATATATTCAGGAAAAAACTCATACGCCCTTTTTGGCCAACCAAGCAAGCTTGCAAAGGAAATCTGCACTACAATGAAGTCTCACTTCCCCCCGGTCAAAAGGGCCATCTGAAAAAAGTGTAAAATCCAGAAAGGCAGTACAGGCCATGGAGAACTGGGAGCCTTGTTATGCTGATGGGCGGGATGTAAATTGCCAACAGACACTCGGGAGAAGTGTATGGTGTTTCCTGAAACATCTAAAAAACAAAGCAACAGAGCCTAGGGCACTTCCACTTATGGTCCTATAGATTAGGGAAATTAAAATCAAAAAGACACAGCCACCCCAAAGTTTGGGACGCCTCTGTTTACAAGAACCTCGTTTACAGTACAAGTTCAACATCGCAGAAAGTGAAAAATGGATAAAGAAGTTGTGGTATTTACTTACAAAGCAATATCACTCTGCAATGAAATCTATGTCATCAGGCCCTTAGCAGCACAATGAGTGGATTCAGGTATGATGATTCTAACTGAAATAAGTCACACAGAAAAAGAAACATCATAAGATATCAGTAATACACGGAATGTAAACTTGGCTACACAGGAACTGAATTACAGAACAGAACAGGGTCTCAAATTTAGAAAACCAACTTATGCTTGCTTAAGGGGAAAGGTGAGTTGGGGTGCTGCATAAAACCAGAGATTGAAATCAGCACAGATAAAGTTTCTTAAGCCAAATATGGAATAGACAAGAGCTACTCCTTGCTCAACGAAATGGACACAACACCGCATATTAAACGCCTAAGAATGTACCTGACTAGTAAGTATCTTAAAACCTATGGATTGCTATGTCTCCGAAAGAGAATCAAGCATGTGTACAGGGGCATAAACGCAGCAGTGATAGGATTGGAGAGGTTTGGTGAGCAAATGAAGACCCTCTGAAGTCATATTGCATGGTACCCATTCCACGGGTTTCAACTACCCAGGTTTAAGGTATTCTTCCTTCAGCTAAAACATGCATGTGGAACCTAGAGTATGATCAACCATGTGATCGGGAGACGTGTTCAAATATGTCTCAGTTTTCGTACCCTGGTACTCGGGTGCAACATTCCAGACGCTTTACTAACACCCTCCCGACTTGGAGAGTCAGTCCCTTTAACCTCCTGTTTGGCCCAGTTTGCAATTTCTGCGGAAGATGAACAGGAATAGCGAGAACCAATGAGAGACTAGCTGGAGGTGTCTGGACGGGCAAATTTAACTCTCATTTCCCACCAGGAAGAGGAATTAACCAAAGGCTCAGCATGCCGTGCCGGAACCAGATTAGGGCCTGAAGCCGTCCTGTGGTGTTGCGGCCAGCTCAAAAGAAAGCGAGTTGAAGAAAGGAGCTCAGGGGCACTGTAATTCACAAACCTGCAGAGTTATAAATGACAGCTATCGTCCAAAAATATACTGAAGTAAGGCTGCCAAGAGGACTTGAAAGCGGGGCAGAATTGCAGGAAACCGATTTCAGGAGGTAGACTGGAATTGCATTGAAAGCATAGGAAAAGAGGCAGAACGTCCACAATGATGCACTTGGCCAAAAAGGGCGTATGCGTTTTTTCCTGAATATATTCAGGAAAAAACTCATACGCCCTTTTTGGCCAACCAAGCAAGCTTGCAAAGGAAATCTGCACTACAATGAAGTCTCACTTCCCCCCGGTCAAAAGGGCCATCTGAAAAAAGTGTAAAATCCAGAAAGGCAGGACAGGCCATGGAGAACTGGGAGCCTTGTTATGCTGATGGGCGGGATGTAAATTGCCAACAGACACTCGGGAGAAGTGTATGGTGTTTCCTGAAACATCTAAAAAACAAAGCAACAGAGCCTAGGGCACTTCCACTTATGGTCCTATAGCTTAGGGAAATTAAAATCAAAAAGACACAGCCACCCCAAAGTTTGGGACGCCTCTGTTTACAAGAACCTCGTTTACAGTACAAGTTCAACATCGCAGAAAGTGAAAAATGGATAAAGAAGTTGTGGTATTTACTTACAAAGCAATATCACTCAGCAATGAAATCTATGTCATCAGGCCCTTAGCAGCACAATGAGTGGATTCAGGTATGATGATTCTAACTGAAATAAGTCACACAGAAAAAGAAACATCATAAGATATCAGTAATACACGGAATGTAAACTTGGCTACACAGGAACTGAATTACAGAACAGAACAGGGTCTCAAATTTAGAAAACCAACTTATGCTTGCTTAAGGGGAAAGGTGAGTTGGGGTGCTGCATAAAACCAGAGATTGAAATCAGCACAGATAAAGTTCCTTAAGCCAAATATGGAATAGACAAGAGCTACTCCTTGCTCAACGAAATGGACACAACACCGCATATTAAACGTCTAAGAATGTACCTGACTAGTAAGTATCTTAAAACCTATGGATTGCTATGTCTCCGAAAGAGAATCAAGCATGTGTACAGGGGCATAAACGCAGCAGTGATAGGATTGGAGAGGTTTGGTGAGCAAATGAAGACCCTCTGAAGTCATATTGCATGGTACCCATTCCACGGGTTTCAACTACCCAGGTTTAAGGTATTCTTCCTTCAGCTAAAACATGCATGTGGAACCTAGAGTCTGATCAACCATGTGATCGGGAGACGTGTTCAAATATGTCTCAGTTTTCGTACCCTGGTACTCGGGTGCAACATTCCAGACGCTTTACTAACACCCTCCCGACTTGGAGAGTCAGTCCCTTTAACCTCCTGTTTGGCCCAGTTTGCAATTTCTGCGGAAGATGAACAGGAATAGCGAGAACCAATGAGAGTCTAGCTGGAGGTGTCTGGACGGGCAAATTTAACTCTCATTTCCCACCAGGAAGAGGAAATAACCAAAGGCTCAGCATGCCGTGCCGGAACCAGATTAGGGCCTGAAGCCATCCTGCGGTGTTGCGGCCAGCTCAAAAGAAAGCGAGTTGAAGAAAGGAGCTCAGGGGCACTGTAATTCACAAACCTGCAGAGTTATAAATGACAGCTATCGTCCAAAAATATACTGAAGTAAAGCTGCCAAGAGGACTTGAAAACGGGGCAGAATTGCAGGAAACCGATTTCAGGAGGTAGACTGGAATTGCATTGAAAGCATAGGAAAAGAGGCAGAACGTCCACAATGATGCACTTGGCCAAAAAGGGCGTATGCGTTTTTTCCTGAATATATTCAGGAAAAAACGCATACGCCCTTTTTGGCCAACCAAGCAAGCTTGCAAAGGAAATCTGCACTACAATGAAGTCTCACTTCCCCCCGGTCAAAAGGGCCATCTGAAAAAAGTGTAAAATCCAGAAAGGCAGGACAGGCCATGGAGAACTGGGAGCCTTGTTATGCTGATGGGCGGGATGTAAATTGCCAACAGACACTCGGGAGAAGTGTATGGTGTTTCCTGAAACATCTAAAAAACAAAGCAACAGAGCCTAGGGCACTTCCACTTATGGTCCTATAGCTTAGGGAAATTAAAATCAAAAAGACACAGCCACCCCAAAGTTTGGGACGCCTCTGTTTACAAGAACCTCGTTTACAGTACAAGTTCAACATCGCAGAAAGTGAAAAATGGATAAAGAAGTTGTGGTATTTACTTACAAAGCAATATCACTCAGCAATGAAATCTATGTCATCAGGCCCTTAGCAGCACAATGAGTGGATTCAGGTATGATGATTCTAACTGAAATAAGTCACACAGAAAAAGAAACATCATAAGATATCAGTAATACACGGAATGTAAACTTGGCTACACAGGAACTGAATTACAGAACAGAACAGGGTCTCAAATTTAGAAAACCAACTTATGCTTGCTTAAGGGTAAAGGTGAGTTGGGGTGCTGCATAAAACCAGAGATTGAAATGAGCACAGATAAAGTTCCTTAAGCCAAATATGGAATAGACAAGAGCTACTCCTTGCTCAATGAAATGGACTCAACACCGCATATTAAATGCCTAAGAATGTACCTGACTAGTAAGTATCTTAAAACCTATGGATTGCTATGTCTCCGAAAGAGAATCAAGCATGTGTACAGGGGCATAAACGCAGCAGTGATAGGATTGGAGAGGTTCGGTGAGCAAATGAAGACCCTTTGAAGTCATATTGCATAGTACCCATTCCATGGGTTTCAACTACCCAGGTTTAAGTTATTCTTCCTTCAGCTAAAACATGCATGTGGAACCTAGAGTATGATCAACCATGTGATCGGGAGACGTGTTCAAATATGTCTCAGTTTTCGTACCCTGGTACTCGGGTGCAACATTCCAGACGCTTTACTAACACCCTCCCGACTTGGAGAGTCAGTCCCTTTAACCTCCTGTTTGGCCCAGTTTGCAATTTCTGCGGAAGATGAACAGGAATAGCGAGAACCAATGAGAGACTAGCTGGAGGTGTCTGGACGGGCAAATTTAACTCTCATTTCCCACCAGGAAGAGGAATTAACCAAAGGCTCAGCGTGCCGTGCCGGAACCAGATTAGGGCCTGAAGCCATCCTGCGGTGTTGCGGCCAGCTCAAAAGAAAGCAAGTTGAAGAAAGGAGCTCAGGGCCACTGTAATTCACAAACCTGCAGAGTTATAAATGACAGCTATCGTCCAAAAATATACTGAAGTAAGGCTGCCAAGAGGACTTGAAAGCGGGGCAGAATTGCAGGAAACCGATTTCAGGAGGTAGACTGGAATTGCATTGAAAGCATAGGAAAAGAGGCAGAACGTCCACAATGATGCACTTGGCCAAAAAGGGCGTATGCGTTTTTTCCTGAATATATTCAGGAAAAAACGCATACGCCCTTTTTGGCCAACCAAGCAAGCTTGCAAAGGAAATCTGCACTACAATGAAGTCTCACTTCCCCCCGGTCAAAAGGGCCATCTGAAAAAAGTGTAAAATCCAGAAAGGCAGGACAGGCCATGGAGAACTGGGAGCCTTGTTATGCTGATGGGCGGGATGTAAATTGCCAACAGACACTCGGGAGAAGTGTATGGTGTTTCCTGAAACATCTAAAAAACAAAGCAACAGAGCCTAGGGCACTTCCACTTATGGTCCTATAGCTTAGGGAAATTAAAATCAAAAAGACACAGCCACCCCAAAGTTTGGGACGCCTCTGTTTACAAGAACCTCGTTTACAGTACAAGTTCAACATCGCAGAAAGTGAAAAATGGATAAAGAAGTTGTGGTATTTACTTACAAAGCAATATCACTCAGCAATGAAATCTATGTCATCAGGCCCTTAGCAGCACAATGAGTGGATTCAGGTATGATGATTCTAACTGAAATAAGTCACACAGAAAAAGAAACATCATAAGATATCAGTAATACACGGAATGTAAACTTGGCTACACAGGAACTGAATTACAGAACAGAACAGGGTCTCAAATTTAGAAAACCAACTTATGCTTGCTTAAGGGGAAAGGTGAGTTGGGGTGCTGCATAAAACCAGAGATTGAAATCAGCACAGATAAATTTCCTTAAGCCAAATATGGAATAGACAAGAGCTACTCCTTGCTCAACGAAATGGACTCAACACCGCATATTAAACGCCTAAGAATGTACCTGACTAGTAAGTATCTTAAAACCTATGGATTGCTATGTCTCCGAAAGAGAATCAAGCATGTGTACAGGGGCATAAACGCAGCAGTGATAGGATTGGAGAGGTTTGGTGAGCAAATGAAGACCCTCTGAAGTCATATTGCATGGTACCCATTCCACGGGTTTCAACTACCCAGGTTTAAGGTATTCTTCCTTCAGCTAAAACATGCATGTGGAACCTAGAGTATGATCAACCATGTGATCGGGAGACGTGTTCAAATATGTCTCAGTTTTCGTACCCTGGTACTCGGGTGCAACATTCCTGACGCTTTACTAACACCCTCCCGACTTGGAGAGTCAGTCCCTTTAACCTCCTGTTTGGCCCAGTTTGCAATTTCTGCGGAAGATGAACAGGAATAGCGAGAACCAATGAGAGACTAGCTGGAGGTGTCTGGACGGGCAAATTTAACTCTCATTTCCCACCAGGAAGAGGAATTAACCAAAGGCTCAGCGTGCCGTGCCGGAACCAGATTAGGGCCTGAAGCCATCCTGCGGTGTTGCGGCCAGCTCAAAAGAAAGCGAGTTGAAGAAAGGAGCTCAGGGGCACTGTAATTCACAAACCTGCAGAGTTATAAATGACAGCTATCGTCCAAAAATATACTGAAGTAAGGCTGCCAAGAGGACTTGAAAGCGGGGCAGAATTGCAGGAAACCGATTTCAGGAGGTAGACTGGAATTGCATTGAAAGCATAGGAAAAGAGGCAGAACGTCCACAATGATGCACTTGGCCAAAAAGGGCGTATGCGTTTTTTCCTGAATATATTCAGGAAAAAACTCATACGCCCTTTTTGGCCAACCAAGCAAGCTTGCAAAGGAAATCTGCACTACAATGAAGTCTCACTTCCCCCCGGTCAAAAGGGCCATCTGAAAAAAGTGTAAAATCCAGAAAGGCAGTACAGGCCATGGAGAACTGGGAGCCTTGTTATGCTGATGGGCGGGATGTAAATTGCCAACAGACACTCGGGAGAAGCGTATGGTGTTTCCTGAAACATCTAAAAAACAAAGCAACAGAGCCTAGGGCACTTCCACTTATGGTACTATAGATTAGGGAAATTAAAATCAAAAAGACACAGCCACCCCAAAGTTTGGGACGCCTCTGTTTACAAGAACCTCGTTTACAGTACAAGTTCAACATCGCAGAAAGTGAAAAATGGATAAAGAAGTTGTGGTATTTACTTACAAAGCAATATCACTCTGCAATGAAATCTATGTCATCAGGCCCTTAGCAGCACAATGAGTGGATTCAGGTATGATGATTCTAACTGAAATAAGTCACACAGAAAAAGAAACATCATAAGATATCAGTAATACACGGAATGTAAACTTGGCTACACAGGAACTGAATTACAGAACAGAACAGGGTCTCAAATTTAGAAAACCAACTTATGCTTGCTTAAGGGGAAAGGTGAGTTGGGGTGCTGCATAAAACCAGAGATTGAAATCAGCACAGATAAAGTTCCTTAAGCCAAATATGGAATAGACAAGAGCTACTCCTTGCTCAACGAAATGGACACAACACCGCATATTAAACGCCTAAGAATGTACCTGACTAGTAAGTATCTTAAAACCTATGGATTGCTATGTCTCCGAAAGAGAATCAAGCATGTGTACAGGGGCATAAACGCAGCAGTGATAGGATTGGAGAGGTTTGGTGAGCAAATGAAGACCCTCTGAAGTCATATTGCATGGTACCCATTCCACGGGTTTCAACTACCCAGGTTTAAGGTATTCTTCCTTCAGCTAAAACATGCATGTGGAACCTAGAGTCTGATCAACCATGTGATCGGGAGACGTGTTCAAATATGTCTCAGTTTTCGTACCCTGGTACTCGGGTGCAACATTCCAGACGCTTTACTAACACCCTCCCGACTTGGAGAGTCAGTCCCTTTAACCTCCTGTTTGGCCCAGTTTGCAATTTCTGCGGAAGATGAACAGGAATAGCGAGAACCAATGAGAGACTAGCTGGAGGTGTCTGGACGGGCAAATTTAACTCTCATTTCCCACCAGGAAGAGGAATTAACCAAAGGCTCAGCATGCCGTGCCGGAACCAGATTAGGGCCTGAAGCCGTCCTGTGGTGTTGCGGCCAGCTCAAAAGAAAGCGAGTTGAAGAAAGGAGCTCAGGGGCACTGTAATTCACAAACCTGCAGAGTTATAAATGACAGCTATCGTCCAAAAATATACTGAAGTAAGGCTGCCAAGAGGACTTGAAAGCGGGGCAGAATTGCAGGAAACCGATTTCAGGAGGTAGACTGGAATTGCATTGAAAGCATAGGAAAAGAGGCAGAACGTCCACAATGATGCACTTGGCCAAAAAGGGCGTATGCGTTTTTTCCTGAATATATTCAGGAAAAAACTCATACGCCCTTTTTGGCCAACCAAGCAAGCTTGCAAAGGAAATCTGCACTACAATGAAGTCTCACTTCCCCCCGGTCAAAAGGGCCATCTGAAAAAAGTGTAAAATCCAGAAAGGCAGGACAGGCCATGGAGAACTGGGAGCCTTGTTATGCTGATGGGCGGGATGTAAATTGCCAACAGACACTCGGGAGAAGTGTATGGTGTTTCCTGAAACATCTAAAAAACAAAGCAACAGAGCCTAGGGCACTTCCACTTATGGTCCTATAGCTTAGGGAAATTAAAATCAAAAAGACACAGCCACCCCAAAGTTTGGGACGCCTCTGTTTACAAGAACCTCGTTTACAGTACAAGTTCAACATCGCAGAAAGTGAAAAATGGATAAAGAAGTTGTGGTATTTACTTACAAAGCAATATCACTCTGCAATGAAATCTATGTCATCAGGCCCTTAGCAGCACAATGAGTGGATTCAGGTATGATGATTCTAACTGAAATAAATCACACAGAAAAAGAAACATCATAAGATATCAGTAATACACGGAATGTAAACTTGGCTACACAGGAACTGAATTACAGAACAGAACAGGGTCTCAAATTTAGAAAACCAACTTATGCTTGCTTAAGGGGAAAGGTGAGTTGGGGTGCTGCATAAAACCAGAGATTGAAATCAGCACAGATAAAGTTCCTTAAGCCAAATATGGAATAGACAAGAGCTACTCCTTGCTCAACGAAATGGACACAACACCGCATATTAAACGTCTAAGAATGTACCTGACTAGTAAGTATCTTAAAACCTATGGATTGCTATGTCTCCGAAAGAGAATCAAGCATGTGTACAGGGGCATAAACGCAGCAGTGATAGGATTGGAGAGGTTTGGTGAGCAAATGAAGACCCTCTGAAGTCATATTGCATGGTACCCATTCCACGGGTTTCAACTACCCAGGTTTAAGGTATTCTTCCTTCAGCTAAAACATGCATGTGGAACCTAGAGTATGATCAACCATGTGATCGGGAGACGTGTTCAAATATGTCTCAGTTTTCGTACCCTGGTACTCGGGTGCAACATTCCAGACGCTTTACTAACACCCTCCCGACTTGGAGAGTCAGTCCCTTTAACCTCCTGTTTGGCCCAGTTTGCAATTTCTGCGGAAGATGAACAGGAATAGCGAGAACCAATGAGAGACTAGCTGGAGGTGTCTGGACGGGCAAATTTAACTCTCATTTCCCACCAGGAAGAGGAAATAACCAAAGGCTCAGCATGCCGTGCCGGAACCAGATTAGGGCCTGAAGCCATCCTGCGGTGTTGCGGCCAGCTCAAAAGAAAGCGAGTTGAAGAAAGGAGCTCAGGGGCACTGTAATTCACAAACCTGCAGAGTTATAAATGACAGCTATCGTCCAAAAATATACTGAAGTAAGGCTGCCAAGAGGACTTGAAAGCGGGGCAGAATTGCAGGAAACCGATTTCAGGAGGTAGACTGGAATTGCATTGAAAGCATAGGAAAAGAGGCAGAACGTCCACAATGATGCACTTGGCCAAAAAGGGCGTATGCGTTTTTTCCTGAATATATTCAGGAAAAAACGCATACGCCCTTTTTGGCCAACCAAGCAAGCTTGCAAAGGAAATCTGCACTACAATGAAGTCTCACTTCCCCCCGGTCAAAAGGGCCATCTGAAAAAAGTGTAAAATCCAGAAAGGCAGGACAGGCCATGGAGAACTGGGAGCCTTGTTATGCTGATGGGCGGGATGTAAATTGCCAACAGACACTCGGGAGAAGTGTATGGTGTTTCCTGAAACATCTAAAAAACAAAGCAACAGAGCCTAGGGCACTTCCACTTATGGTCCTATAGCTTAGGGAAATTAAAATCAAAAAGACACAGCCACCCCAAAGTTTGGGACGCCTCTGTTTACAAGAACCTCGTTTACAGTACAAGTTCAACATCGCAGAAAGTGAAAAATGGATAAAGAAGTTGTGGTATTTACTTACAAAGCAATATCACTCAGCAATGAAATCTATGTCATCAGGCCCTTAGCAGCACAATGAGTGGATTCAGGTATGATGATTCTAACTGAAATAAGTCACACAGAAAAAGAAACATCATAAGATATCAGTAATACACGGAATGTAAACTTGGCTACACAGGAACTGAATTACAGAACAGAACAGGGTCTCAAATTTAGAAAACCAACTTATGCTTGCTTAAGGGTAAAGGTGAGTTGGGGTGCTGCATAAAACCAGAGATTGAAATGAACACAGATAAAGTTCCTTAAGCCAAATATGGAATAGACAAGAGCTACTTCTTGCTCAATGAAATGGACTCAACACCGCATATTAAATGCCTAAGAATGTACCTGACTAGTAAGTATCTTAAAACCTATGGATTGCTATGTCTCCGAAAGAGAATCAAGCATGTGTACAGGGGCATAAACGCAGCAGTGATGGGATTGGAGAGGTTCGGTGAGCAAATGAAGACCCTTTGAAGTCATATTGCATAGTACCCATTCCATGGGTTTCAACTACCCAGGTTTAAGTTATTCTTCCTTCAGCTAAAACATGCATGTGGAACCTAGAGTATGATCAACCATGTGATCGGGAGACGTGTTCAAATATGTCTCAGTTTTCGTACCCTGGTACTCGGGTGCAACATTCCAGACGCTTTACTAACACCCTCCCGACTTGGAGAGTCAGTCCCTTTAACCTCCTGTTTGGCCCAGTTTGCAATTTCTGCGGAAGATGAACAGGAATAGCGAGAACCAATGAGAGACTAGCTGGAGGTGTCTGGACGGGCAAATTTAACTCTCATTTCCCACCAGGAAGAGGAATTAACCAAAGGCTCAGCGTGCCCTGCCGGAACCAGATTAGGGCCTGAAGCCATCCTGCGGTGTTGCGGCCAGCTCAAAAGAAAGCAAGTTGAAGAAAGGAGCTCAGGGCCACTGTAATTCACAAACCTGCAGAGTTATAAATGACAGCTATCGTCCAAAAATATACTGAAGTAAGGCTGCCAAGAGGACTTGAAAGCGGGGCAGAATTGCAGGAAACCGATTTCAGGAGGTAGACTGGAATTGCATTGAAAGCATAGGAAAAGAGGCAGAACGTCCACAATGATGCACTTGGCCAAAAAGGGCGTATGCGTTTTTTCCTGAATATATTCAGGAAAAAACGCATACGCCCTTTTTGGCCAACCAAGCAAGCTTGCAAAGGAAATCTGCACTACAATGAAGTCTCACTTCCCCCCGGTCAAAAGGGCCATCTGAAAAAAGTGTAAAATCCAGAAAGGCAGGACAGGCCATGGAGAACTGGGAGCCTTGTTATGCTGATGGGCGGGATGTAAATTGCCAACAGACACTCGGGAGAAGTGTATGGTGTTTCCTGAAACATCTAAAAAACAAAGCAACAGAGCCTAGGGCACTTCCACTTATGGTCCTATAGCTTAGGGAAATTAAAATCAAAAAGACACAGCCACCCCAAAGTTTGGGACGCCTCTGTTTACAAGAACCTCGTTTACAGTACAAGTTCAACATCGCAGAAAGTGAAAAATGGATAAAGAAGTTGTGGTATTTACTTACAAAGCAATATCACTCAGCAATGAAATCTATGTCATCAGGCCCTTAGCAGCACAATGAGTGGATTCAGGTATGATGATTCTAACTGAAATAAGTCACACAGAAAAAGAAACATCATAAGATATCAGTAATACACGGAATGTAAACTTGGCTACACATGAACTGAATCACAGAACAGAACAGGGTCTCAAATTTAGAAAACCAACTTATGCTTGCTTAAGGGGAAATGTGAGTTGGGGTGCTGCATAAAACCAGAGATTGAAATGAGCACAGATAAAGTTCCTTAAGCCAAATATGGAATAGACAAGAGCTACTCTTGCTCAAAGTAATGGACTCAACACCGCATATTAAACGCCTAAGAATGTACCTGACTAGTAAGTATCTTAAAACCTATGGATTGCTATGTCTCCGAAAGAGAATCAATCATGTGTACAGGGGCATAAACACAGCAGTGATAGGATTGGAGAGGTTCGGTGAGCAAATGAAGACCCTTTGAAGTCATATTGCATGGTACCCATTCCACGGGTTTCAACTACCCAGGTTTAAGGTATTCTTCCTTCAGGTAAAACATGCATGTGGAACCTAGAGTCTGATCAACCATGTGATCGGGAGACGTGTTCAAATATGTCTCAGTTTTCGTACCCTGGTACTCGGGTGCAACATTCCAGACGCTTTACTAACACCCTCCCGACTTGGAGAGTCAGTCCCTTTAACCTCCTGTTTGGCCCAGTTTGCAATTTCTGCGGAAGATGAACAGGAATAGCGAGAACCAATGAGAGACTAGCTGGAGGTGTCTGGACGGGCAAATTTAACTCTCATTTCCCACCAGGAAGAGGAATTAACCAAAGGCTCAGCGTGCCGTGCCGGAACCAGATTAGGGCCTGAAGCCATCCTGCGGTGTTGCGGCCAGCTCACAAGAAAGCGAGTTGAAGAAAGGAGCTCAGGGGCACTGTAATTCACAAACCTGCAGAGTTATAAATGACAGCTATCGTCCAAAAATATACTGAAGTAAGGCTGCCAAGAGGACTTGAAAGCGGGGCAGAATTGCAGGAAACCGATTTCAGGAGGTAGACTGGAATTGCATTGAAAGCATAGGAAAAGAGGCAGAACGTCCACAATGATGCACTTGGCCAAAAAGGGCGTATGCGTTTTTTCCTGAATATATTCAGGAAAAAACTCATACGCCCTTTTTGGCCAACCAATCAAGCTTGCAAAGGAAATCTGCACTACAATGAAGTCTCACTTCCCCCCGGTCAAAAGGGCCATCTGAAAAAAGTGTAAAATCCAGAACGGCAGGACAGGCCATGGAGAACTGGGAGCCTTGTTATGCTGATGGGCGGGATGTAAATTGCCAACAGACACTCGGGAGAAGTGTATGGTGTTTCCTGAAACATCTAAAAAACAAAGCAACAGAGCCTAGGGCACTTCCACTTATGGTCCTATAGATTAGGGAAATTAAAATCAAAAAGACACAGCCACCCCAAAGTTTGGGACGCCTCTGTTTACAAGAACCTCGTTTACAGTACAAGTTCAACATCGCAGAAAGTGAAAAATGGATAAAGAAGTTGTGGTATTTACTTACAAAGCAATATCACTCTGCAATGAAATCTATGTCATCAGGCCCTTAGCAGCACAATGAGTGGATTCAGGTATGATGATTCTAACTGAAATAAGTCACACAGAAAAAGAAACATCATAAGATATCAGTAATACACGGAATGTAAACTTGGCTACACAGGAACTGAATTACAGAACAGAACAGGGTCTCAAATTTAGAAAACCAACTTATGCTTGCTTAAGGGGAAAGGTGAGTTGGGGTGCTGCATAAAACCAGAGATTGAAATCAGCACAGATAAAGTTCCTTAAGCCAAATATGGAATAGACAAGAGCTACTCCTTGCTCAACGAAATGGACTCAACACCGCATATTAAACGCCTAAGAATGTACCTGACTAGTAAGTATCTTAAAACCTATGGATTGCTATGTCTCCGAAAGAGAATCAAGCATGTGTACAGGGGCATAAACGCAGCAGTGATAGGATTGGAGAGGTTTGGTGAGCAAATGAAGACCCTCTGAAGTCATATTGCATGGTACCCATTCCACGGGTTTCAACTACCCAGGTTTAAGGTATTCTTCCTTCAGCTAAAACATGCATGTGGAACCTAGAGTATGATCAACCATGTGATCGGGAGACGTGTTCAAATATGTCTCAGTTTTCGTACCCTGGTACTCGGGTGCAACATTCCTGACGCTTTACTAACACCCTCCCGACTTGGAGAGTCAGTCCCTTTAACCTCCTGTTTGGCCCAGTTTGCAATTTCTGCGGAAGATGAACAGGAATAGCGAGAACCAATGAGAGACTAGCTGGAGGTGTCTGGACGGGCAAATTTAACTCTCATTTCCCACCAGGAAGAGGAATTAACCAAAGGCTCAGCATGCCGTGCCGGAACCAGATTAGGGCCTGAAGCCATCCTGCGGTGTTGCGGCCAGCTCAAAAGAAAGCGAGTTGAAGAAAGGAGCTCAGGGGCACTGTAATTCACAAACCTGCAGAGTTATAAATGACAGCTATCGTCCAAAAATATACTGAAGTAAGGCTGCCAAGAGGACTTGAAAGCGGGGCAGAATTGCAGGAAACCGATTTCAGGAGGTAGACTGGAATTGCATTGAAAGCATAGGAAAAGAGGCAGAACGTCCACAATGATGCACTTGGCCAAAAAGGGCGTATGCGTTTTTTCCTGAATATATTCAGGAAAAAACTCATACGCCCTTTTTGGCCAACCAAGCAAGCTTGCAAAGGAAATCTGCACTACAATGAAGTCTCACTTCCCCCCGGTCAAAAGGGCCATCTGAAAAAAGTGTAAAATCCAGAAAGGCAGTACAGGCCATGGAGAACTGGGAGCCTTGTTATGCTGATGGGCGGGATGTAAATTGCCAACAGACACTCGGGAGAAGTGTATGGTGTTTCCTGAAACATCTAAAAAACAAAGCAACAGAGCCTAGGGCACTTCCACTTATGGTCCTATAGATTAGGGAAATTAAAATAAAAAAGACACAGCCACCCCAAAGTTTGGGACGCCTCTGTTTACAAGAACCTCGTTTACAGTACAAGTTCAACATCGCAGAAAGTGAAAAATGGATAAAGAAGTTGTGGTATTTACTTACAAAGCAATATCACTCTGCAATGAAATCTATGTCATCAGGCCCTTAGCAGCACAATGAGTGGATTCAGGTATGATGATTCTAACTGAAATAAGTCACACAGAAAAAGAAACATCATAAGATATCAGTAATACACGGAATGTAAACTTGGCTACACAGGAACTGAATTACAGAACAGAACAGGGTCTCAAATTTAGAAAACCAACTTATGCTTGCTTAAGGGGAAATGTGAGTTGGGGTGCTGCATAAAACCAGAGATTGAAATGAGCACAGATAAAGTTCCTTAAGCCAAATATGGAATAGACAAGAGCTACTCTTGCTCAAAGTAATGGACTCAACACCGCATATTAAACGCCTAAGAATGTACCTGACTAGTAAGTATCTTAAAACCTATGGATTGCTATGTCTCCGAAAGAGAATCAATCATGTGTACAGGGGCATAAACACAGCAGTGATAGGATTGGAGAGGTTCGGTGAGCAAATGAAGACCCTTTGAAGTCATATTGCATGGTACCCATTCCACGGGTTTCAACTACCCAGGTTTAAGGTATTCTTCCTTCAGGTAAAACATGCATGTGGAACCTAGAGTCTGATCAACCATGTGATCGGGAGACGTGTTCAAATATGTCTCAGTTTTCGTACCCTGGTACTCGGGTGCAACATTCCAGACGCTTTACTAACACCCTCCCGACTTGGAGAGTCAGTCCCTTTAACCTCCTGTTTGGCCCAGTTTGCAATTTCTGCGGAAGATGAACAGGAATAGCGAGAACCAATGAGAGACTAGCTGGAGGTGTCTGGACGGGCAAATTTAACTCTCATTTCCCACCAGGAAGAGGAATTAACCAAAGGCTCAGCGTGCCGTGCCGGAACCAGATTAGGGCCTGAAGCCATCCTGCGGTGTTGCGGCCAGCTCACAAGAAAGCGAGTTGAAGAAAGGAGCTCAGGGGCACTGTAATTCACAAACCTGCAGAGTTATAAATGACAGCTATCGTCCAAAAATATACTGAAGTAAGGCTGCCAAGAGGACTTGAAAGCGGGGCAGAATTGCAGGAAACCGATTTCAGGAGGTAGACTGGAATTGCATTGAAAGCATAGGAAAAGAGGCAGAACGTCCACAATGATGCACTTGGCCAAAAAGGGCGTATGCGTTTTTTCCTGAATATATTCAGGAAAAAACTCATACGCCCTTTTTGGCCAACCAATCAAGCTTGCAAAGGAAATCTGCACTACAATGAAGTCTCACTTCCCCCCGGTCAAAAGGGCCATCTGAAAAAAGTGTAAAATCCAGAACGGCAGGACAGGCCATGGAGAACTGGGAGCCTTGTTATGCTGATGGGCGGGATGTAAATTGCCAACAGACACTCGGGAGAAGTGTATGGTGTTTCCTGAAACATCTAAAAAACAAAGCAACAGAGCCTAGGGCACTTCCACTTATGGTCCTATAGATTAGGGAAATTAAAATCAAAAAGACACAGCCACCCCAAAGTTTGGGACGCCTCTGTTTACAAGAACCTCGTTTACAGTACAAGTTCAACATCGCAGAAAGTGAAAAATGGATAAAGAAGTTGTGGTATTTACTTACAAAGCAATATCACTCTGCAATGAAATCTATGTCATCAGGCCCTTAGCAGCACAATGAGTGGATTCAGGTATGATGATTCTAACTGAAATAAGTCACACAGAAAAAGAAACATCATAAGATATCAGTAATACACGGAATGTAAACTTGGCTACACAGGAACTGAATTACAGAACAGAACAGGGTCTCAAATTTAGAAAACCAACTTATGCTTGCTTAAGGGGAAAGGTGAGTTGGGGTGCTGCATAAAACCAGAGATTGAAATCAGCACAGATAAAGTTCCTTAAGCCAAATATGGAATAGACAAGAGCTACTCCTTGCTCAACGAAATGGACTCAACACCGCATATTAAACGCCTAAGAATGTACCTGACTAGTAAGTATCTTAAAACCTATGGATTGCTATGTCTCCGAAAGAGAATCAAGCATGTGTACAGGGGCATAAACGCAGCAGTGATAGGATTGGAGAGGTTTGGTGAGCAAATGAAGACCCTCTGAAGTCATATTGCATGGTACCCATTCCACGGGTTTCAACTACCCAGGTTTAAGGTATTCTTCCTTCAGCTAAAACATGCATGTGGAACCTAGAGTATGATCAACCATGTGATCGGGAGACGTGTTCAAATATGTCTCAGTTTTCGTACCCTGGTACTCGGGTGCAACATTCCTGACGCTTTACTAACTCCCTCCCGACTTGGAGAGTCAGTCCCTTTAACCTCCTGTTTGGCCCAGTTTGCAATTTCTGCGGAAGATGAACAGGAATAGCGAGAACCAATGAGAGACTAGCTGGAGGTGTCTGGAGGGCAAATTTAACTCTCATTTCCCACCAGGAAGAGGAATTAACCAAAGGCTCAGCATGCCGTGCCGGAACCAGATTAGGGCCTGAAGCCATCCTGCGGTGTTGCGGCCAGCTCAAAAGAAAGCGAGTTGAAGAAAGGAGCTCAGGGGCACTGTAATTCACAAACCTGCAGAGTTATAAATGACAGCTATCGTCCAAAAATATACTGAAGTAAGGCTGCCAAGAGGACTTGAAAGCGGGGCAGAATTGCAGGAAACCGATTTCAGGAGGTAGACTGGAATTGCATTGAAAGCATAGGAAAAGAGGCAGAACGTCCACAATGATGCACTTGGCCAAAAAGGGCGTATGCGTTTTTTCCTGAATATATTCAGGAAAAAACTCATACGCCCTTTTTGGCCAACCAAGCAAGCTTGCAAAGGAAATCTGCACTACAATGAAGTCTCACTTCCCCCCGGTCAAAAGGGCCATCTGAAAAAAGTGTAAAATCCAGAAAGGCAGTACAGGCCATGGAGAACTGGGAGCCTTGTTATGCTGATGGGCGGGATGTAAATTGCCAACAGACACTCGGGAGAAGTGTATGGTGTTTCCTGAAACATCTAAAAAACAAAGCAACAGAGCCTAGGGCACTTCCACTTATGGTCCTATAGATTAGGGAAATTAAAATCAAAAAGACACAGCCACCCCAAAGTTTGGGACGCCTCTGTTTACAAGAACCTCGTTTAGCGTACAAGTTCAACATCGCAGAAAGTGAAAAATGGATAAAGAAGTTGTGGTATTTACTTACAAAGCAATATCACTCAGCAATGAAATCTATGTCATCAGGCCCTTAGCAGCACAATGAGTGGATTCAGGTATGATGATTCTAACTGAAATAAGTCACACAGAAAAAGAAACATCATAAGATATCAGTAATACACGGAATGTAAACTTGGCTACACAGGAACTGAATTACAGAACAGAACAGGGTCTCAAATTTAGAAAACCAACTTATGCTTGCTTAAGGGTAAAGGTGAGTTGGGGTGCTGCATAAAACCAGAGATTGAAATGAGCACAGATAAAGTTCCTTAAGCCAAATATGGAATAGACAAGAGCTACTCCTTGCTCAACGAAATGGACTCAACACCTCATATTAAATGCCTAAGAATGTACCTGACTAGTAAGTATCTTAAAACCTATGGATTGCTATGTCTCCGAAAGAGAATCAAGCATGTGTACAGGGGCATAAACGCAGCAGTGATAGGATTGGAGAGGTTCGGTGAGCAAATGAAGACCCTTTGAAGTCATATTGCATGGTACCCATTCCACGGGTTTCAACTACCCAGGTTTAAGGTATTCTTCCTTCAGCTAAAACATGCATGTGGAACCTAGAGTATGATCAACCATGTGATCGGGAGACGTGTTCAAATATGTCTCAGTTTTCGTACCCTGGTACTCGGGTGCAACATTCCAGACGCTTTACTAACACCCTCCCGACTTGGAGAGTCAGTCCCTTTAACCTCCTGTTTGGCCCAGTTTGCAATTTCTGCGGAAGATGAACAGGAATAGCGAGAACCAATGAGAGACTAGCTGGAGGTGTCTGGATGGGCAAATTTAACTCTCATTTCCCACCAGGAAGAGGAATTAACCAAAGGCTCAGCATGCCGTGCCGGAACCAGATTAGGGCCTGAAGCCATCCTGCGGTGTTGCGGCCAGCTCAAAAGAAAGCGAGTTGAAGAAAGGAGCTCAGGGGCACTGTAATTCACAAACCTGCAGAGTTATAAATGACAGCTATCGTCCAAA
Organism: Pseudorca crassidens; assembly: GCF_039906515.1. NCBI lineage: Eukaryota > Metazoa > Chordata > Mammalia > Artiodactyla > Delphinidae > Pseudorca > Pseudorca crassidens. The sequence goes on along the minus strand of NW_027136059.1, from coordinate 416,738 downwards.
AATATACTGAAGTAAGGCTGCCAAGAGGACTTGAAAGCGGGGCAGAATTGCAGGAAACCGATTTCAGGAGGCAGACTGGAATTGCATTGAAAGCATAGGAAAAGAGGCAGAACGTCCACAATGATGCACTTGGCCAAAAAGGGCGTATGCGTTTTTTCCTGAATATATTCAGGAAAAAACGCATACGCCCTTTTTGGCCAACCAAGCAAGCTTGCAAAGGAAATCTGCACTACAATGAAGTCTCACTTCCCCCCGGTCAAAAGGGCCATCTGAAAAAAGTGTAAAATCCAGAAAGGCAGGACAGGCCATGGAGAACTGGGAGCCTTGTTATGCTGATGGGCGGGATGTAAATTGCCAACAGACACTCGGGAGAAGTGTATGGTGTTTCCTGAAACATCTAAAAAACAAAGCAACAGAGCCTAGGGCACTTCCACTTATGGTCCTATAGCTTAGGGAAATTAAAATCAAAAAGACACAGCCACCCCAAAGTTTGGGACGCCTCTGTTTACAAGAACCTCGTTTACAGTACAAGTTCAACATCGCAGAAAGTGAAAAATGGATAAAGAAGTTGTGGTATTTACTTACAAAGCAATATCACTCAGCAATGAAATCTATGTCATCAGGCCCTTAGCAGCACAATGAGTGGATTCAGGTATGATGATTCTAACTGAAATAAGTCACACAGAAAAAGAAACATCATAAGATATCAGTAATACACGGAATGTAAACTTGGCTACACAGGAACTGAATTACAGAACAGAACAGGGTCTCAAATTTAGAAAACCAACTTATGCTTGCTTAAGGGTAAAGGTGAGTTGGGGTGCTGCATAAAACCAGAGATTGAAATGAACACAGATAAAGTTCCTTAAGCCAAATATGGAATAGACAAGAGCTACTCCTTGCTCAACGAAATGGACTCAACACCGCATATTAAATGCCTAAGAATGTACCTGACTAGTAAGTATCTTAAAACCTATGGATTGCTATGTCTCCGAAAGAGAATCAAGCATGTGTACAGGGGCATAAATGCAGCAGTGATAGGATTGGAGAGGTTCGGTGAGCAAATGAAGACCCTTTGAAGTCATATTGCATGGTACCCATTCCACGGGTTTCAACTACCCAGGTTTAAGGTATTCTTCCTTCAGCTAAAACATGCATGTGGAACCTAGAGTATGATCAACCATGTGATCGGGAGACGTGTTCAAATATGTCTCAGTTTTCGTACCCTGGTACTCGGGTGCAACATTCCAGACGCTTTACTAACACCCTCCCGACTTGGAGAGTCAGTCCCTTTAACCTCCTGTTTGGCCCAGTTTGCAATTTCTGCGGAAGATGAACAGGAATAGCGAGAACCAATGAGAGACTAGCTGGAGGTGTCTGGACGGGCAAATTTAACTCTCATTTCCCACCAGGAAGAGGAATTAACCAAAGGCTCAGCGTGCCGTGCCGGAACCAGATTAGGGCCTGAAGCCATCCTGCGGTGTTGCGGCCAGCTCAAAAGAAAGCGAGTTGAAGAAAGGAGCTCAGGGGCACTGTAATTCACAAACCTGCAGAGTTATAAATGACAGCTATCGTCCAAAAATATACTGAAGTAAGGCTGCCAAGAGGACTTGAAAGCGGGACAGAATTGCAGGAAACCGATTTCAGGAGGCAGACTGGAATTGCATTGAAAGCATAGGAAAAGAGGCAGAACGTCCACAATGATGCACTTGGCCAAAAAGGGCGTATGCGTTTTTTCCTGAATATATTCAGGAAAAAACGCATACGCCCTTTTTGGCCAACCAAGCAAGCTTGCAAAGGAAATCTGCACTACAATGAAGTCTCACTTCCCCCCGGTCAAAAGGGCCATCTGAAAAAAGTGTAAAATCCAGAAAGGCAGGACAGGCCATGGAGAACTGGGAGCCTTGTTATGCTGATGGGCGGGATGTAAATTGCCAACAGACACTCGGGAGAAGTGTATGGTGTTTCCTGAAACATCTAAAAAACAAAGCAACAGAGCCTAGGGCACTTCCACTTATGGTCCTATAGCTTAGGGAAATTAAAATCAAAAAGACACAGCCACCCCAAAGTTTGGGACGCCTCTGTTTACAAGAACCTCGTTTACAGTACAAGTTCAACATCGCAGAAAGTGAAAAATGGATAAAGAAGTTGTGGTATTTACTTACAAAGCAATATCACTCAGCAATGAAATCTATGTCATCAGGCCCTTAGCAGCACAATGAGTGGATTCAGGTATGATGATTCTAACTGAAATAAGTCACACAGAAAAAGAAACATCATAAGATATCAGTAATACACGGAATGTAAACTTGGCTACACAGGAACTGAATTACAGAACAGAACAGGGTCTCAAATTTAGAAAACCAACTTATGCTTGCTTAAGGGGAAAGGTGAGTTGGGGTGCTGCATAAAACCAGAGATTGAAATGAGCACAGATAAAGTTCCTTAAGCCAAATATGGAATAGACAAGAGCTACTCCTTGCTCAACGAAATGGACTCAACACCGCATATTAAATGCCTAAGAATGTACCTGACTAGTAAGTATCTTAAAACCTATGGATTGCTATGTCTCCGAAAGAGAATCAAGCATGTGTACAGGGGCATAAACGCAGCAGTGATAGGATTGGAGAGGTTCGGTGAGCAAATGAAGACCCTTTGAAGTCATATTGCATGGTACCCATTCCACGGGTTTCAACTACCCAGGTTTAAGGTATTCTTCCTTCAGCTAAAACATGCATGTGGAACCTAGAGTATGATCAACCATGTGATCGGGAGACGTGTTCAAATATGTCTCAGTTTTCGTACCCTGGTACTCGGGTGCAACATTCCAGACGCTTTACTAACACCCTCCCGACTTGGAGAGTCAGTCCCTTTAACCTCCTGTTTGGCCCAGTTTGCAATTTCTGCGGAAGATGAACAGGAATAGCGAGAACCAATGAGAGACTAGCTGGAGGTGTCTGGACGGGCAAATTTAACTCTCATTTCCCACCAGGAAGAGGAATTAACCAAAGGCTCAGCGTGCCGTGCCGGAACCAGATTAGGGCCTGAAGCCATCCTGCGGTGTTGCGGCCAGCTCAAAAGAAAGCGAGTTGAAGAAAGGAGCTCAGGGGCACTGTAATTCACAAACCTGCAGAGTTATAAATGACAGCTATCGTCCAAAAATATACTGAAGTAAGGCTGCCAAGAGGACTTGAAAGCGGGACAGAATTGCAGGAAACCGATTTCAGGAGGCAGACTGGAATTGCATTGAAAGCATAGGAAAAGAGGCAGAACGTCCACAATGATGCACTTGGCCAAAAAGGGCGTATGCGTTTTTTCCTGAATATATTCAGGAAAAAACGCATACGCCCTTTTTGGCCAACCAAGCAAGCTTGCAAAGGAAATCTGCACTACAATGAAGTCTCACTTCCCCCCGGTCAAAAGGGCCATCTGAAAAAAGTGTAAAATCCAGAAAGGCAGGACAGGCCATGGAGAACTGGGAGCCTTGTTATGCTGATGGGCGGGATGTAAATTGCCAACAGACACTCGGGAGAAGTGTATGGTGTTTCCTGAAACATCTAAAAAACAAAGCAACAGAGCCTAGGGCACTTCCACTTATGGTCCTATAGCTTAGGGAAATTAAAATCAAAAAGACACAGCCACCCCAAAGTTTGGGACGCCTCTGTTTACAAGAACCTCGTTTACAGTACAAGTTCAACATCGCAGAAAGTGAAAAATGGATAAAGAAGTTGTGGTATTTACTTACAAAGCAATATCACTCAGCAATGAAATCTATGTCATCAGGCCCTTAGCAGCACAATGAGTGGATTCAGGTATGATGATTCTAACTGAAATAAGTCACACAGAAAAAGAAACATCATAAGATATCAGTAATACACGGAATGTAAACTTGGCTACACAGGAACTGAATTACAGAACAGAACAGGGTCTCAAATTTAGAAAACCAACTTATGCTTGCTTAAGGGGAAAGGTGAGTTGGGGTGCTGCATAAAACCAGAGATTGAAATGAGCACAGATAAAGTTCCTTAAGCCAAATATGGAATAGACAAGAGCTACTCCTTGCTCAACGAAATGGACTCAACACCGCATATTAAATGCCTAAGAATGTACCTGACTAGTAAGTATCTTAAAACCTATGGATTGCTATGTCTCCGAAAGAGAATCAAGCATGTGTACAGGGGCATAAACGCAGCAGTGATAGGATTGGAGAGGTTCGGTGAGCAAATGAAGACCCTTTGAAGTCATATTGCATGGTACCCATTCCACGGGTTTCAACTACCCAGGTTTAAGGTATTCTTCCTTCAGCTAAAACATGCATGTGGAACCTAGAGTATGATCAACCATGTGATCGGGAGACGTGTTCAAATATGTCTCAGTTTTCGTACCCTGGTACTCGGGTGCAACATTCCAGACGCTTTACTAACACCCTCCCGACTTGGAGAGTCAGTCCCTTTAACCTCCTGTTTGGCCCAGTTTGCAATTTCTGCGGAAGATGAACAGGAATAGCGAGAACCAATGAGAGACTAGCTGGAGGTGTCTGGACGGGCAAATTTAACTCTCATTTCCCACCAGGAAGAGGAATTAACCAAAGGCTCAGCGTGCCGTGCCGGAACCAGATTAGGGCCTGAAGCCATCCTGCGGTGTTGCGGCCAGCTCAAAAGAAAGCGAGTTGAAGAAAGGAGCTCAGGGGCACTGTAATTCACAAACCTGCAGAGTTATAAATGACAGCTATCGTCCAAAAATATACTGAAGTAAGGCTGCCAAGAGGACTTGAAAGCGGGACAGAATTGCAGGAAACCGATTTCAGGAGGCAGACTGGAATTGCATTGAAAGCATAGGAAAAGAGGCAGAACGTCCACAATGATGCACTTGGCCAAAAAGGGCGTATGCGTTTTTTCCTGAATATATTCAGGAAAAAACGCATACGCCCTTTTTGGCCAACCAAGCAAGCTTGCAAAGGAAATCTGCACTACAATGAAGTCTCACTTCCCCCCGGTCAAAAGGGCCATCTGAAAAAAGTGTAAAATCCAGAAAGGCAGGACAGGCCATGGAGAACTGGGAGCCTTGTTATGCTGATGGGCGGGATGTAAATTGCCAACAGACACTCGGGAGAAGTGTATGGTGTTTCCTGAAACATCTAAAAAACAAAGCAACAGAGCCTAGGGCACTTCCACTTATGGTCCTATAGCTTAGGGAAATTAAAATCAAAAAGACACAGCCACCCCAAAGTTTGGGACGCCTCTGTTTACAAGAACCTCGTTTAGCGTACAAGTTCAACATCGCAGAAAGTGAAAAATGGATAAAGAAGTTGTGGTATTTACTTACAAAGCAATATCACTCAGCAATGAAATCTATGTCATCAGGCCCTTAGCAGCACAATGAGTGGATTCAGGTATGATGATTCTAACTGAAATAAGTCACACAGAAAAAGAAACATCATAAGATATCAGTAATACACGGAATGTAAACTTGGCTACACAGGAACTGAATTACAGAACAGAACAGGGTCTCAAATTTAGAAAACCAACTTATGCTTGCTTAAGGGTAAAGGTGAGTTGGGGTGCTGCATAAAACCAGAGATTGAAATGAACACAGATAAAGTTCCTTAAGCCAAATATGGAATAGACAAGAGCTACTCCTTGCTCAACGAAATGGACTCAACACCGCATATTAAATGCCTAAGAATGTACCTGACTAGTAAGTATCTTAAAACCTATGGATTGCTATGTCTCCGAAAGAGAATCAAGCATGTGTACAGGGGCATAAATGCAGCAGTGATAGGATTGGAGAGGTTCGGTGAGCAAATGAAGACCCTTTGAAGTCATATTGCATGGTACCCATTCCACGGGTTTCAACTACCCAGGTTTAAGGTATTCTTCCTTCAGCTAAAACATGCATGTGGAACCTAGAGTATGATCAACCATGTGATCGGGAGACGTGTTCAAATATGTCTCAGTTTTCGTACCCTGGTACTCGGGTGCAACATTCCAGACGCTTTACTAACACCCTCCCGACTTGGAGAGTCAGTCCCTTTAACCTCCTGTTTGGCCCAGTTTGCAATTTCTGCGGAAGATGAACAGGAATAGCGAGAACCAATGAGAGACTAGCTGGAGGTGTCTGGACGGGCAAATTTAACTCTCATTTCCCACCAGGAAGAGGAATTAACCAAAGGCTCAGCGTGCCGTGCCGGAACCAGATTAGGGCCTGAAGCCATCCTGCGGTGTTGCGGCCAGCTCAAAAGAAAGCGAGTTGAAGAAAGGAGCTCAGGGGCACTGTAATTCACAAACCTGCAGAGTTATAAATGACAGCTATCGTCCAAAAATATACTGAAGTAAGGCTGCCAAGAGGACTTGAAAGCGGGACAGAATTGCAGGAAACCGATTTCAGGAGGCAGACTGGAATTGCATTGAAAGCATAGGAAAAGAGGCAGAACGTCCACAATGATGCACTTGGCCAAAAAGGGCGTATGCGTTTTTTCCTGAATATATTCAGGAAAAAACGCATACGCCCTTTTTGGCCAACCAAGCAAGCTTGCAAAGGAAATCTGCACTACAATGAAGTCTCACTTCCCCCTGGTCAAAAGGGCCATCTGAAAAAAGTGTAAAATCCAGAAAGACAGGACAGGCCATGGAGAACTGGGAGCCTTGTTATGCTGATGGGCGGGATGTAAATTGCCAACAGACACTCGGGAGAAGTGTATGGTGTTTCCTGAAACATCTAAAAAACAAAGCAACAGAGCCTAGGGCACTTCCACTTATGGTCCTATAGCTTAGGGAAATTAAAATCAAAAAGACACAGCCACCCCAAAGTTTGGGACGCCTCTGTTTACAAGAACCTCGTTTAGCGTACAAGTTCAACATCGCAGAAAGTGAAAAATGGATAAAGAAGTTGTGGTATTTACTTACAAAGCAATATCACTCAGCAATGAAATCTATGTCATCAGGCCCTTAGCAGCACAATGAGTGGATTCAGGTATGATGATTCTAACTGAAATAAGTCACACAGAAAAAGAAACATCATAAGATATCAGTAATACACGGAATGTAAACTTGGCTACACAGGAACTGAATTACAGAACAGAACAGGGTCTCAAATTTAGAAAACCAACTTATGCTTGCTTAAGGGTAAAGGTGAGTTGGGGTGCTGCATAAAACCAGAGATTGAAATGAGCACAGATAAAGTTCCTTAAGCCAAATATGGAATAGACAAGAGCTACTCCTTGCTCAACGAAATGGACTCAACACCGCATATTAAATGCCTAAGAATGTACCTGACTAGTAAGTATCTTAAAACCTATGGATTGCTATGTCTCCGAAAGAGAATCAAGCATGTGTACAGGGGCATAAACGCAGCAGTGATAGGATTGGAGAGGTTCGGTGAGCAAATGAAGACCCTTTGAAGTCATATTGCATGGTACCCATTCCACGGGTTTCAACTACCCAGGTTTAAGGTATTCTTCCTTCAGCTAAAACATGCATGTGGAACCTAGAGTATGATCAACCATGTGATCGGGAGACGTGTTCAAATATGTCTCAGTTTTCGTACCCTGGTACTCGGGTGCAACATTCCAGACGCTTTACTAACACCCTCCCGACTTGGAGAGTCAGTCCCTTTAACCTCCTGTTTGGCCCAGTTTGCAATTTCTGCGGAAGATGAACAGGAATAGCGAGAACCAATGAGAGACTAGCTGGAGGTGTCTGGATGGGCAAATTTAACTCTCATTTCCCACCAGGAAGAGGAATTAACCAAAGGCTCAGCGTGCCGTGCCGGAACCAGATTAGGGCCTGAAGCCATCCTGCGGTGTTGCGGCCAGCTCAAAAGAAAGCGAGTTGAAGAAAGGAGCTCAGGGGCACTGTAATTCACAAACCTGCAGAGTTATAAATGACAGCTATCGTCCAAAAATATACTGAAGTAAGGCTGCCAAGAGGACTTGAAAGCGGGGCAGAATTGCAGGAAACCGATTTCAGGAGGCAGACTGGAATTGCATTGAAAGCATAGGAAAAGAGGCAGAACGTCCACAATGATGCACTTGGCCAAAAAGGGCGTATGCGTTTTTTCCTGAATATATTCAGGAAAAAACGCATACGCCCTTTTTGGCCAACCAAGCAAGCTTGCAAAGGAAATCTGCACTACAATGAAGTCTCACTTCCCCCCGGTCAAAAGGGCCATCTGAAAAAAGTGTAAAATCCAGAAAGGCAGGACAGGCCATGGAGAACTGGGAGCCTTGTTATGCTGATGGGCGGGATGTAAATTGCCAACAGACACTCCGGAGAAGTGTATGGTGTTTCCTGAAACATCTAAAAAACAAAGCAACAGAGCCTAGGGCACTTCCACTTATGGTCCTATAGCTTAGGGAAATTAAAATCAAAAAGACACAGCCACCCCAAAGTTTGGGACGCCTCTGTTTACAAGAACCTCGTTTACAGTACAAGTTCAACATTGCAGAAAGTGAAAAATGGATAAAGAAGTTGTGGTATTTACTTACAAAGCAATATCACTCAGCAATGAAATCTATGTCATCAGGCCCTTAGCAGCACAATGAGTGGATTCAGGTATGATGATTCTAACTGAAATAAGTCACACAGAAAAAGAAACATCATAAGATATCAGTAATACACGGAATGTAAACTTGGCTACACAGGAACTGAATTACAGAACAGAACAGGGTCTCAAATTTAGAAAACCAACTTATGCTTGCTTAAGGGTAAAGGTGAGTTGGGGTGCTGCATAAAACCAGAGATTGAAATGAGCACAGATAAAGTTCCTTAAGCCAAATATGGAATAGACAAGAGCTACTCCTTGCTCAACGAAATGGACTCAACACCGCATATTAAATGCCTAAGAATGTACCTGACTAGTAAGTATCTTAAAACCTATGGATTGCTATGTCTCCGAAAGAGAATCAAGCATGTGTACAGGGGCATAAACACAGCAGTGATAGGATTGGAGAGGTTCGGTGAGCAAATGAAGACCCTTTGAAGTCATATTGCATGGTACCCATTCCACGGGTTTCAACTACCCAGGTTTAAGGTATTCTTCCTTCAGCTAAAACATGCATGTGGAACCTAGAGTATGATCAACCATGTGATCGGGAGACGTGTTCAAATATGTCTCAGTTTTCGTACCCTGGTACTCGGGTGCAACATTCCAGACGCTTTACTAACACCCTCCCGACTTGGAGAGTCAGTCCCTTTAACCTCCTGTTTGGCCCAGTTTGCAATTTCTGCGGAAGATGAACAGGAATAGCGAGAACCAATGAGAGACTAGCTGGAGGTGTCTGGACGGGCAAATTTAACTCTCATTTCCCACCAGGAAGAGGAATTAACCAAAGGCTCAGCGTGCCGTGCCGGAACCAGATTAGGGCCTGAAGCCATCCTGCGGTGTTGTGGCCAGCTCAAAAGAAAGCGAGTTGAAGAAAGGAGCTCAGGGGCACTGTAATTCACAAACCTGCAGAGTTATAAATGACAGCTATCGTCCAAAAATATACTGAAGTAAGGCTGCCAAGAGGACTTGAAAGCGGGGCAGAATTGCAGGAAACCGATTTCAGGAGGTAGACTGGAATTGCATTGAAAGCATAGGAAAAGAGGCAGAACGTCCACAATGATGCACTTGGCCAAAAAGGGCGTATGCGTTTTTTCCTGAATATATTCAGGAAAAAACGCACACGCCCTTTTTGGCCAACCAAGCAAGCTTGCAAAGGAAATCTGCACTACAATGAAGTCTCACTTCCCCCCGGTCAAAAGGGCCATCTGAAAAAAGTGTAAAATCCAGAAAGGCAGGACAGGCCATGGAGAACTGGGAGCCTTGTTATGCTGATGGGTGGGATGTAAATTGCCAACAGACACACGGGAGAAGTGTATGGTGTTTCCTGAAACATCTAAAAAACAAAGCAACAGAGCCTAGGGCACTTCCACTTATGGTCCTATAGCTTAGGGAAATTAAAATCAAAAAGACACAGCCACCCCAAAGTTTGGGACGCCTCTGTTTACAAGAACCTCGTTTACAGTACAAGTTCAACATCGCAGAAAGTGAAAAATGGATAAAGAAGTTGTGGTATTTACTTACAAAGCAATATCACTCAGCAATGAAATCTATGTCATCAGGCCCTTAGCAGCACAATGAGTGGATTCAGGTATGATGATTCTAACTGAAATAAGTCACACAGAAAAAGAAACATCATAAGATATCAGTAATACACGGAATGTAAACTTGGCTACACAGGAACTGAATTACAGAACAGAACAGGGTCTCAAATTTAGAAAACCAACTTATGCTTGCTTAAGGGGAAAGGTGAGTTGGGGTGCTGCATAAAACCAGAGATTGAAATGAGCACAGATAAAGTTCCTTAAGCCAAATATGGAATAGACAAGAGCTACTCCTTGCTCAACGAAATGGACTCAACACCGCATATTAAATGCCTAAGAATGTACCTGACTAGTAAGTATCTTAAAACCTATGGATTGCTATGTCTCCGAAAGAGAATCAAGCATGTGTACAGGGGCATAAACGCAGCAGTGATAGGATTGGAGAGGTTCGGTGAGCAAATGAAGACCCTTTGAAGTCATATTGCATGGTACCCATTCCACGGGTTTCAACTACCCAGGTTTAAGGTATTCTTCCTTCAGCTAAAACATGCATGTGGAACCTAGAGTATGATCAACCATGTGATCGGGAGACGTGTTCAAATATGTCTCAGTTTTCGTACCCTGGTACTCGGGTGCAACATTCCAGACGCTTTACTAACACCCTCCCGACTTGGAGAGTCAGTCCCTTTAACCTCCTGTTTGGCCCAGTTTGCAATTTCTGCGGAAGATGAACAGGAATAGCGAGAACCAATGAGAGACTAGCTGGAGGTGTCTGGACGGGCAAATTTAACTCTCATTTCCCACCAGGAAGAGGAATTAACCAAAGGCTCAGCGTGCCGTGCCGGAACCAGATTAGGGCCTGAAGCCATCCTGCGGTGTTGTGGCCAGCTCAAAAGAAAGCGAGTTGAAGAAAGGAGCTCAGGGGCACTGTAATTCACAAACCTGCAGAGTTATAAATGACAGCTATCGTCCAAAAATATACTGAAGTAAGGCTGCCAAGAGGACTTGAAAGCGGGGCAGAATTGCAGGAAACCGATTTCAGGAGGTAGACTGGAATTGCATTGAAAGCATAGGAAAAGAGGCAGAACGTCCACAATGATGCACTTGGCCAAAAAGGGCGTATGCGTTTTTTCCTGAATATATTCAGGAAAAAACGCACACGCCCTTTTTGGCCAACCAAGCAAGCTTGCAAAGGAAATCTGCACTACAATGAAGTCTCACTTCCCCCTGGTCAAAAGGGCCATCTGAAAAAAGTGTAAAATCCAGAAAGACAGGACAGGCCATGGAGAACTGGGAGCCTTGTTATGCTGATGGGCGGGATGTAAATTGCCAACAGACACTCGGGAGAAGTGTATGGTGTTTCCTGAAACATCTAAAAAACAAAGCAACAGAGCCTAGGGCACTTCCACTTATGGTCCTATAGCTTAGGGAAATTAAAATCAAAAAGACACAGCCACCCCAAAGTTTGGGACGCCTCTGTTTACAAGAACCTCGTTTACAGTACAAGTTCAACATCGCAGAAAGTGAAAAATGGATAAAGAAGTTGTGGTATTTACTTACAAAGCAATATCACTCAGCAATGAAATCTATGTCATCAGGCCCTTAGCAGCACAATGAGTGGATTCAGGTATGATGATTCTAACTGAAATAAGTCACACAGAAAAAGAAACATCATAAGATATCAGTAATACACGGAATGTAAACTTGGCTACACAGGAACTGAATTACAGAACAGAACAGGGTCTCAAATTTAGAAAACCAACTTATGCTTGCTTAAGGGTAAAGGTGAGTTGGGGTGCTGCATAAAACCAGAGATTGAAATGAGCACAGATAAAGTTCCTTAAGCCAAATATGGAATAGACAAGAGCTACTCCTTGCTCAACGAAATGGACTCAACACCGCATATTAAATGCCTAAGAATGTACCTGACTAGTAAGTATCTTAAAACCTATGGATTGCTATGTCTCCGAAAGAGAATCAAGCATGTGTACAGGGGCATAAACGCAGCAGTGATAGGATTGGAGAGGTTCGGTGAGCAAATGAAGACCCTTTGAAGTCATATTGCATGGTACCCATTCCACGGGTTTCAACTACCCAGGTTTAAGGTATTCTTCCTTCAGCTAAAACATGCATGTGGAACCTAGAGTATGATCAACCATGTGATCGGGAGACGTGTTCAAATATGTCTCAGTTTTCGTACCCTGGTACTCGGGTGCAACATTCCAGACGCTTTACTAACACCCTCCCGACTTGGAGAGTCAGTCCCTTTAACCTCCTGTTTGGCCCAGTTTGCAATTTCTGCGGAAGATGAACAGGAATAGCGAGAACCAATGAGAGACTAGCTGGAGGTGTCTGGATGGGCAAATTTAACTCTCATTTCCCACCAGGAAGAGGAATTAACCAAAGGCTCAGCGTGCCGTGCCGGAACCAGATTAGGGCCTGAAGCCATCCTGCGGTGTTGCGGCCAGCTCAAAAGAAAGCGAGTTGAAGAAAGGAGCTCAGGGGCACTGTAATTCACAAACCTGCAGAGTTATAAATGACAGCTATCGTCCAAAAATATACTGAAGTAAGGCTGCCAAGAGGACTTGAAAGCGGGGCAGAATTGCAGGAAACCGATTTCAGGAGGCAGACTGGAATTGCATTGAAAGCATAGGAAAAGAGGCAGAACGTCCACAATGATGCACTTGGCCAAAAAGGGCGTATGCGTTTTTTCCTGAATATATTCAGGAAAAAACGCATACGCCCTTTTTGGCCAACCAAGCAAGCTTGCAAAGGAAATCTGCACTACAATGAAGTCTCACTTCCCCCCGGTCAAAAGGGCCATCTGAAAAAAGTGTAAAATCCAGAAAGGCAGGACAGGCCATGGAGAACTGGGAGCCTTGTTATGCTGATGGGCGGGATGTAAATTGCCAACAGACACTCCGGAGAAGTGTATGGTGTTTCCTGAAACATCTAAAAAACAAAGCAACAGAGCCTAGGGCACTTCCACTTATGGTCCTATAGCTTAGGGAAATTAAAATCAAAAAGACACAGCCACCCCAAAGTTTGGGACGCCTCTGTTTACAAGAACCTCGTTTACAGTACAAGTTCAACATTGCAGAAAGTGAAAAATGGATAAAGAAGTTGTGGTATTTACTTACAAAGCAATATCACTCAGCAATGAAATCTATGTCATCAGGCCCTTAGCAGCACAATGAGTGGATTCAGGTATGATGATTCTAACTGAAATAAGTCACACAGAAAAAGAAACATCATAAGATATCAGTAATACACGGAATGTAAACTTGGCTACACAGGAACTGAATTACAGAACAGAACAGGGTCTCAAATTTAGAAAACCAACTTATGCTTGCTTAAGGGTAAAGGTGAGTTGGGGTGCTGCATAAAACCAGAGATTGAAATGAGCACAGATAAAGTTCCTTAAGCCAAATATGGAATAGACAAGAGCTACTCCTTGCTCAACGAAATGGACTCAACACCGCATATTAAATGCCTAAGAATGTACCTGACTAGTAAGTATCTTAAAACCTATGGATTGCTATGTCTCCGAAAGAGAATCAAGCATGTGTACAGGGGCATAAACACAGCAGTGATAGGATTGGAGAGGTTCGGTGAGCAAATGAAGACCCTTTGAAGTCATATTGCATGGTACCCATTCCACGGGTTTCAACTACCCAGGTTTAAGGTATTCTTCCTTCAGCTAAAACATGCATGTGGAACCTAGAGTATGATCAACCATGTGATCGGGAGACGTGTTCAAATATGTCTCAGTTTTCGTACCCTGGTACTCGGGTGCAACATTCCAGACGCTTTACTAACACCCTCCCGACTTGGAGAGTCAGTCCCTTTAACCTCCTGTTTGGCCCAGTTTGCAATTTCTGCGGAAGATGAACAGGAATAGCGAGAACCAATGAGAGACTAGCTGGAGGTGTCTGGACGGGCAAATTTAACTCTCATTTCCCACCAGGAAGAGGAATTAACCAAAGGCTCAGCGTGCCGTGCCGGAACCAGATTAGGGCCTGAAGCCATCCTGCGGTGTTGTGGCCAGCTCAAAAGAAAGCGAGTTGAAGAAAGGAGCTCAGGGGCACTGTAATTCACAAACCTGCAGAGTTATAAATGACAGCTATCGTCCAAAAATATACTGAAGTAAGGCTGCCAAGAGGACTTGAAAGCGGGGCAGAATTGCAGGAAACCGATTTCAGGAGGTAGACTGGAATTGCATTGAAAGCATAGGAAAAGAGGCAGAACGTCCACAATGATGCACTTGGCCAAAAAGGGCGTATGCGTTTTTTCCTGAATATATTCAGGAAAAAACGCACACGCCCTTTTTGGCCAACCAAGCAAGCTTGCAAAGGAAATCTGCACTACAATGAAGTCTCACTTCCCCCCTGTCAAAAGGGCCATCTGAAAAAAGTGTAAAATCCAGAAAGGCAGGACAGGCCATGGAGAACTGGGAGCCTTGTTATGCTGATGGGTGGGATGTAAATTGCCAACAGACACTCGGGAGAAGTGTATGGTGTTTCCTGAAACATCTAAAAAACAAAGCAACAGAGCCTAGGGCACTTCCACTTATGGTCCTATAGCTTAGGGAAATTAAAATCAAAAAGACACAGCCACCCCAAAGTTTGGGACGCCTCTGTTTACAAGAACCTCGTTTACAGTACAAGTTCAACATCGCAGAAAGTGAAAAATGGATAAAGAAGTTGTGGTATTTACTTACAAAGCAATATCACTCAGCAATGAAATCTATGTCATCAGGCCCTTAGCAGCACAATGAGTGGATTCAGGTATGATGATTCTAACTGAAATAAGTCACACAGAAAAAGAAACATCATAAGATATCAGTAATACACGGAATGTAAACTTGGCTACACAGGAACTGAATTACAGAACAGAACAGGGTCTCAAATTTAGAAAACCAACTTATGCTTGCTTAAGGGTAAAGGTGAGTTGGGGTGCTGCATAAAACCAGAGATTGAAATGAGCACAGATAAAGTTCCTTAAGCCAAATATGGAATAGACAAGAGCTACTCCTTGCTCAACGAAATGGACTCAACACCGCATATTAAATGCCTAAGAATGTACCTGACTAGTAAGTATCTTAAAACCTATGGATTGCTATGTCTCCGAAAGAGAATCAAGCATGTGTACAGGGGCATAAACACAGCAGTGATAGGATTGGAGAGGTTCGGTGAGCAAATGAAGACCCTTTGAAGTCATATTGCATGGTACCCATTCCACGGGTTTCAACTACCCAGGTTTAAGGTATTCTTCCTTCAGCTAAAACATGCATGTGGAACCTAGAGTATGATCAACCATGTGATCGGGAGACGTGTTCAAATATGTCTCAGTTTTCGTACCCTGGTACTCGGGTGCAACATTCCAGACGCTTTACTAACACCCTCCCGACTTGGAGAGTCAGTCCCTTTAACCTCCTGTTTGGCCCAGTTTGCAATTTCTGCGGAAGATGAACAGGAATAGCGAGAACCAATGAGAGACTAGCTGGAGGTGTCTGGACGGGCAAATTTAACTCTCATTTCCCACCAGGAAGAGGAATTAACCAAAGGCTCAGCGTGCCGTGCCGGAACCAGATTAGGGCCTGAAGCCATCCTGCGGTGTTGTGGCCAGCTCAAAAGAAAGCGAGTTGAAGAAAGGAGCTCAGGGGCACTGTAATTCACAAACCTGCAGAGTTATAAATGACAGCTATCGTCCAAAAATATACTGAAGTAAGGCTGCCAAGAGGACTTGAAAGCGGGGCAGAATTGCAGGAAACCGATTTCAGGAGGTAGACTGGAATTGCATTGAAAGCATAGGAAAAGAGGCAGAACGTCCACAATGATGCACTTGGCCAAAAAGGGCGTATGCGTTTTTTCCTGAATATATTCAGGAAAAAACGCACACGCCCTTTTTGGCCAACCAAGCAAGCTTGCAAAGGAAATCTGCACTACAATGAAGTCTCACTTCCCCCTGGTCAAAAGGGCCATCTGAAAAAAGTGTAAAATCCAGAAAGACAGGACAGGCCATGGAGAACTGGGAGCCTTGTTATGCTGATGGGCGGGATGTAAATTGCCAACAGACACTCGGGAGAAGTGTATGGTGTTTCCTGAAACATCTAAAAAACAAAGCAACAGAGCCTAGGGCACTTCCACTTATGGTCCTATAGCTTAGGGAAATTAAAATCAAAAAGACACAGCCACCCCAAAGTTTGGGACGCCTCTGTTTACAAGAACCTCGTTTACAGTACAAGTTCAACATCGCAGAAAGTGAAAAATGGATAAAGAAGTTGTGGTATTTACTTACAAAGCAATATCACTCAGCAATGAAATCTATGTCATCAGGCCCTTAGCAGCACAATGAGTGGATTCAGGTATGATGATTCTAACTGAAATAAGTCACACAGAAAAAGAAACATCATAAGATATCAGTAATACACGGAATGTAAACTTGGCTACACAGGAACTGAATTACAGAACAGAACAGGGTCTCAAATTTAGAAAACCAACTTATGCTTGCTTAAGGGTAAAGGTGAGTTGGGGTGCTGCATAAAACCAGAGATTGAAATGAGCACAGATAAAGTTCCTTAAGCCAAATATGGAATAGACAAGAGCTACTCCTTGCTCAACGAAATGGACTCAACACCGCATATTAAATGCCTAAGAATGTACCTGACTAGTAAGTATCTTAAAACCTATGGATTGCTATGTCTCCGAAAGAGAATCAAGCATGTGTACAGGGGCATAAACGCAGCAGTGATAGGATTGGAGAGGTTCGGTGAGCAAATGAAGACCCTTTGAAGTCATATTGCATGGTACCCATTCCACGGGTTTCAACTACCCAGGTTTAAGGTATTCTTCCTTCAGCTAAAACATGCATGTGGAACCTAGAGTATGATCAACCATGTGATCGGGAGACGTGTTCAAATATGTCTCAGTTTTCGTACCCTGGTACTCGGGTGCAACATTCCAGACGCTTTACTAACACCCTCCCGACTTGGAGAGTCAGTCCCTTTAACCTCCTGTTTGGCCCAGTTTGCAATTTCTGCGGAAGATGAACAGGAATAGCGAGAACCAATGAGAGACTAGCTGGAGGTGTCTGGATGGGCAAATTTAACTCTCATTTCCCACCAGGAAGAGGAATTAACCAAAGGCTCAGCGTGCCGTGCCGGAACCAGATTAGGGCCTGAAGCCATCCTGCGGTGTTGCGGCCAGCTCAAAAGAAAGCGAGTTGAAGAAAGGAGCTCAGGGGCACTGTAATTCACAAACCTGCAGAGTTATAAATGACAGCTATCGTCCAAAAATATACTGAAGTAAGGCTGCCAAGAGGACTTGAAAGCGGGGCAGAATTGCAGGAAACCGATTTCAGGAGGCAGACTGGAATTGCATTGAAAGCATAGGAAAAGAGGCAGAACGTCCACAATGATGCACTTGGCCAAAAAGGGCGTATGCGTTTTTTCCTGAATATATTCAGGAAAAAACGCATACGCCCTTTTTGGCCAACCAAGCAAGCTTGCAAAGGAAATCTGCACTACAATGAAGTCTCACTTCCCCCCGGTCAAAAGGGCCATCTGAAAAAAGTGTAAAATCCAGAAAGGCAGGACAGGCCATGGAGAACTGGGAGCCTTGTTATGCTGATGGGCGGGATGTAAATTGCCAACAGACACTCCGGAGAAGTGTATGGTGTTTCCTGAAACATCTAAAAAACAAAGCAACAGAGCCTAGGGCACTTCCACTTATGGTCCTATAGCTTAGGGAAATTAAAATCAAAAAGACACAGCCACCCCAAAGTTTGGGACGCCTCTGTTTACAAGAACCTCGTTTACAGTACAAGTTCAACATTGCAGAAAGTGAAAAATGGATAAAGAAGTTGTGGTATTTACTTACAAAGCAATATCACTCAGCAATGAAATCTATGTCATCAGGCCCTTAGCAGCACAATGAGTGGATTCAGGTATGATGATTCTAACTGAAATAAGTCACACAGAAAAAGAAACATCATAAGATATCAGTAATACACGGAATGTAAACTTGGCTACACAGGAACTGAATTACAGAACAGAACAGGGTCTCAAATTTAGAAAACCAACTTATGCTTGCTTAAGGGTAAAGGTGAGTTGGGGTGCTGCATAAAACCAGAGATTGAAATGAGCACAGATAAAGTTCCTTAAGCCAAATATGGAATAGACAAGAGCTACTCCTTGCTCAACGAAATGGACTCAACACCGCATATTAAATGCCTAAGAATGTACCTGACTAGTAAGTATCTTAAAACCTATGGATTGCTATGTCTCCGAAAGAGAATCAAGCATGTGTACAGGGGCATAAACACAGCAGTGATAGGATTGGAGAGGTTCGGTGAGCAAATGAAGACCCTTTGAAGTCATATTGCATGGTACCCATTCCACGGGTTTCAACTACCCAGGTTTAAGGTATTCTTCCTTCAGCTAAAACATGCATGTGGAACCTAGAGTATGATCAACCATGTGATCGGGAGACGTGTTCAAATATGTCTCAGTTTTCGTACCCTGGTACTCGGGTGCAACATTCCAGACGCTTTACTAACACCCTCCCGACTTGGAGAGTCAGTCCCTTTAACCTCCTGTTTGGCCCAGTTTGCAATTTCTGCGGAAGATGAACAGGAATAGCGAGAACCAATGAGAGACTAGCTGGAGGTGTCTGGACGGGCAAATTTAACTCTCATTTCCCACCAGGAAGAGGAATTAACCAAAGGCTCAGCGTGCCGTGCCGGAACCAGATTAGGGCCTGAAGCCATCCTGCGGTGTTGTGGCCAGCTCAAAAGAAAGCGAGTTGAAGAAAGGAGCTCAGGGGCACTGTAATTCACAAACCTGCAGAGTTATAAATGACAGCTATCGTCCAAAAATATACTGAAGTAAGGCTGCCAAGAGGACTTGAAAGCGGGGCAGAATTGCAGGAAACCGATTTCAGGAGGTAGACTGGAATTGCATTGAAAGCATAGGAAAAGAGGCAGAACGTCCACAATGATGCACTTGGCCAAAAAGGGCGTATGCGTTTTTTCCTGAATATATTCAGGAAAAAACGCACACGCCCTTTTTGGCCAACCAAGCAAGCTTGCAAAGGAAATCTGCACTACAATGAAGTCTCACTTCCCCCCTGTCAAAAGGGCCATCTGAAAAAAGTGTAAAATCCAGAAAGGCAGGACAGGCCATGGAGAACTGGGAGCCTTGTTATGCTGATGGGTGGGATGTAAATTGCCAACAGACACTCGGGAGAAGTGTATGGTGTTTCCTGAAACATCTAAAAAACAAAGCAACAGAGCCTAGGGCACTTCCACTTATGGTCCTATAGCTTAGGGAAATTAAAATCAAAAAGACACAGCCACCCCAAAGTTTGGGACGCCTCTGTTTACAAGAACCTCGTTTACAGTACAAGTTCAACATCGCAGAAAGTGAAAAATGGATAAAGAAGTTGTGGTATTTACTTACAAAGCAATATCACTCAGCAATGAAATCTATGTCATCAGGCCCTTAGCAGCACAATGAGTGGATTCAGGTATGATGATTCTAACTGAAATAAGTCACACAGAAAAAGAAACATCATAAGATATCAGTAATACACGGAATGTAAACTTGGCTACACAGGAACTGAATTACAGAACAGAACAGGGTCTCAAATTTAGAAAACCAACTTATGCTTGCTTAAGGGTAAAGGTGAGTTGGGGTGCTGCATAAAACCAGAGATTGAAATGAGCACAGATAAAGTTCCTTAAGCCAAATATGGAATAGACAAGAGCTACTCCTTGCTCAACGAAATGGACTCAACACCGCATATTAAATGCCTAAGAATGTACCTGACTAGTAAGTATCTTAAAACCTATGGATTGCTATGTCTCCGAAAGAGAATCAAGCATGTGTACAGGGGCATAAACACAGCAGTGATAGGATTGGAGAGGTTCGGTGAGCAAATGAAGACCCTTTGAAGTCATATTGCATGGTACCCATTCCACGGGTTTCAACTACCCAGGTTTAAGGTATTCTTCCTTCAGCTAAAACATGCATGTGGAACCTAGAGTATGATCAACCATGTGATCGGGAGACGTGTTCAAATATGTCTCAGTTTTCGTACCCTGGTACTCGGGTGCAACATTCCAGACGCTTTACTAACACCCTCCCGACTTGGAGAGTCAGTCCCTTTAACCTCCTGTTTGGCCCAGTTTGCAATTTCTGCGGAAGATGAACAGGAATAGCGAGAACCAATGAGAGACTAGCTGGAGGTGTCTGGACGGGCAAATTTAACTCTCATTTCCCACCAGGAAGAGGAATTAACCAAAGGCTCAGCGTGCCGTGCCGGAACCAGATTAGGGCCTGAAGCCATCCTGCGGTGTTGTGGCCAGCTCAAAAGAAAGCGAGTTGAAGAAAGGAGCTCAGGGGCACTGTAATTCACAAACCTGCAGAGTTATAAATGACAGCTATCGTCCAAAAATATACTGAAGTAAGGCTGCCAAGAGGACTTGAAAGCGGGGCAGAATTGCAGGAAACCGATTTCAGGAGGTAGACTGGAATTGCATTGAAAGCATAGGAAAAGAGGCAGAACGTCCACAATGATGCACTTGGCCAAAAAGGGCGTATGCGTTTTTTCCTGAATATATTCAGGAAAAAACGCACACGCCCTTTTTGGCCAACCAAGCAAGCTTGCAAAGGAAATCTGCACTACAATGAAGTCTCACTTCCCCCCGGTCAAAAGGGCCATCTGAAAAAAGTGTAAAATCCAGAAAGGCAGGACAGGCCATGGAGAACTGGGAGCCTTGTTATGCTGATGGGTGGGATGTAAATTGCCAACAGACACTCGGGAGAAGTGTATGGTGTTTCCTGAAACATCTAAAAAACAAAGCAACAGAGCCTAGGGCACTTCCACTTATGGTCCTATAGCTTAGGGAAATTAAAATCAAAAAGACACAGCCACCCCAAAGTTTGGGACGCCTCTGTTTACAAGAACCTCGTTTACAGTACAAGTTCAACATCGCAGAAAGTGAAAAATGGATAAAGAAGTTGTGGTATTTACTTACAAAGCAATATCACTCAGCAATGAAATCTATGTCATCAGGCCCTTAGCAGCACAATGAGTGGATTCAGGTATGATGATTCTAACTGAAATAAGTCACACAGAAAAAGAAACATCATAAGATATCAGTAATACACGGAATGTAAACTTGGCTACACAGGAACTGAATTACAGAACAGAACAGGGTCTCAAATTTAGAAAACCAACTTATGCTTGCTTAAGGGGAAAGGTGAGTTGGGGTGCTGCATAAAACCAGAGATTGAAATGAGCACAGATAAAGTTCCTTAAGCCAAATATGGAATAGACAAGAGCTACTCCTTGCTCAACGAAATGGACTCAACACCGCATATTAAATGCCTAAGAATGTACCTGACTAGTAAGTATCTTAAAACCTATGGATTGCTATGTCTCCGAAAGAGAATCAAGCATGTGTACAGGGGCATAAACGCAGCAGTGATAGGATTGGAGAGGTTCGGTGAGCAAATGAAGACCCTTTGAAGTCATATTGCATGGTACCCATTCCACGGGTTTCAACTACCCAGGTTTAAGGTATTCTTCCTTCAGCTAAAACATGCATGTGGAACCTAGAGTATGATCAACCATGTGATCGGGAGATGTGTTCAAATATGTCTCAGTTTTCGTACCCTGGTACTCGGGTGCAACATTCCAGACGCTTTACTAACACCCTCCCGACTTGGAGAGTCAGTCCCTTTAACCTCCTGTTTGGCCCAGTTTGCAATTTCTGCGGAAGATGAACAGGAATAGCGAGAACCAATGAGAGACTAGCTGGAGGTGTCTGGACGGGCAAATTTAACTCTCATTTCCCACCAGGAAGAGGAATTAACCAAAGGCTCAGCGTGCCGTGCCGGAACCAGATTAGGGCCTGAAGCCATCCTGCGGTGTTGTGGCCAGCTCAAAAGAAAGCGAGTTGAAGAAAGGAGCTCAGGGGCACTGTAATTCACAAACCTGCAGAGTTATAAATGACAGCTATCGTCCAAAAATATACTGAAGTAAGGCTGCCAAGAGGACTTGAAAGCGGGGCAGAATTGCAGGAAACCGATTTCAGGAGGTAG
The DNA here is from genome assembly GCF_039906515.1 of Pseudorca crassidens. NCBI lineage: Eukaryota > Metazoa > Chordata > Mammalia > Artiodactyla > Delphinidae > Pseudorca > Pseudorca crassidens. The sequence goes on along the minus strand of NW_027136059.1, from coordinate 394,544 downwards.
ACTGGAATTGCATTGAAAGCATAGGAAAAGAGGCAGAACGTCCACAATGATGCACTTGGCCAAAAAGGGCGTATGCGTTTTTTCCTGAATATATTCAGGAAAAAACGCACACGCCCTTTTTGGCCAACCAAGCAAGCTTGCAAAGGAAATCTGCACTACAATGAAGTCTCACTTCCCCCCGGTCAAAAGGGCCATCTGAAAAAAGTGTAAAATCCAGAAAGGCAGGACAGGCCATGGAGAACTGGGAGCCTTGTTATGCTGATGGGCGGGATGTAAATTGCCAACAGACACTCGGGAGAAGTGTATGGTGTTTCCTGAAACATCTAAAAAACAAAGCAACAGAGCCTAGGGCACTTCCACTTATGGTCCTATAGCTTAGGGAAATTAAAATCAAAAAGACACAGCCACCCCAAAGTTTGGGACGCCTCTGTTTACAAGAACCTCGTTTACAGTACAAGTTCAACATCGCAGAAAGTGAAAAATGGATAAAGAAGTTGTGGTATTTACTTACAAAGCAATATCACTCAGCAATGAAATCTATGTCATCAGGCCCTTAGCAGCACAATGAGTGGATTCAGGTATGATGATTCTAACTGAAATAAGTCACACAGAAAAAGAAACATCATAAGATATCAGTAATACACGGAATGTAAACTTGGCTACACAGGAACTGAATTACAGAACAGAACAGGGTCTCAAATTTAGAAAACCAACTTATGCTTGCTTAAGGGGAAAGGTGAGTTGGGGTGCTGCATAAAACCAGAGATTGAAATGAGCACAGATAAAGTTCCTTAAGCCAAATATGGAATAGACAAGAGCTACTCCTTGCTCAACGAAATGGACTCAACACCGCATATTAAATGCCTAAGAATGTACCTGACTAGTAAGTATCTTAAAACCTATGGATTGCTATGTCTCCGAAAGAGAATCAAGCATGTGTACAGGGGCATAAACGCAGCAGTGATAGGATTGGAGAGGTTCGGTGAGCAAATGAAGACCCTTTGAAGTCATATTGCATGGTACCCATTCCACGGGTTTCAACTACCCAGGTTTAAGGTATTCTTCCTTCAGCTAAAACATGCATGTGGAACCTAGAGTATGATCAACCATGTGATCGGGAGACGTGTTCAAATATGTCTCAGTTTTCGTACCCTGGTACTCGGGTGCAACATTCCAGACGCTTTACTAACACCCTCCCGACTTGGAGAGTCAGTCCCTTTAACCTCTTGTTTGGCCCAGTTTGCAATTTCTGCGGAAGATGAACAGGAATAGCGAGAACCAATGAGAGACTAGCTGGAGGTGTCTGGACGGGCAAATTTAACTCTCATTTCCCACCAGGAAGAGGAATTAACCAAAGGCTCAGCGTGCCGTGCCGGAACCAGATTAGGGCCTGAAGCCATCCTGCGGTGTTGCGGCCAGCTCAAAAGAAAGCGAGTTGAAGAAAGGAGCTCAGGGGCACTGTAATTCACAAACCTGCAGAGTTATAAATGACAGCTATCGTCCAAAAATATACTGAAGTAAGGCTGCCAAGAGGACTTGAAAGCGGGGCAGAATTGCAGGAAACCGATTTCAGGAGGCAGACTGGAATTGCATTGAAAGCATAGGAAAAGAGGCAGAACGTCCACAATGATGCACTTGGCCAAAAAGGGCGTATGCGTTTTTTCCTGAATATATTCAGGAAAAAACGCATACGCCCTTTTTGGCCAACCAAGCAAGCTTGCAAAGGAAATCTGCACTACAATGAAGTCTCACTTCCCCCCGGTCAAAAGGGCCATCTGAAAAAAGTGTAAAATCCAGAAAGGCAGGACAGGCCATGGAGAACTGGGAGCCTTGTTATGCTGATGGGCGGGATGTAAATTGCCAACAGACACTCGGGAGAAGTGTATGGTGTTTCCTGAAACATCTAAAAAACAAAGCAACAGAGCCTAGGGCACTTCCACTTATGGTCCTATAGCTTAGGGAAATTAAAATCAAAAAGACACAGCCACCCCAAAGTTTGGGACGCCTCTGTTTACAAGAACCTCGTTTACAGTACAAGTTCAACATTGCAGAAAGTGAAAAATGGATAAAGAAGTTGTGGTATTTACTTACAAAGCAATATCACTCAGCAATGAAATCTATGTCATCAGGCCCTTAGCAGCACAATGAGTGGATTCAGGTATGATGATTCTAACTGAAATAAGTCACACAGAAAAAGAAACATCATAAGATATCAGTAATACACGGAATGTAAACTTGGCTACACAGGAACTGAATTACAGAACAGAACAGGGTCTCAAATTTAGAAAACCAACTTATGCTTGCTTAAGGGGAAAGGTGAGTTGGGGTGCTGCATAAAACCAGAGATTGAAATGAGCACAGATAAAGTTCCTTAAGCCAAATATGGAATAGACAAGAGCTACTCCTTGCTCAACGAAATGGACTCAACACCGCATATTAAATGCCTAAGAATGTACCTGACTAGTAAGTATCTTAAAACCTATGGATTGCTATGTCTCCGAAAGAGAATCAAGCATGTGTACAGGGGCATAAACGCAGCAGTGATAGGATTGGAGAGGTTCGGTGAGCAAATGAAGACCCTTTGAAGTCATATTGCATGGTACCCATTCCACGGGTTTCAACTACCCAGGTTTAAGGTATTCTTCCTTCAGCTAAAACATGCATGTGGAACCTAGAGTATGATCAACCATGTGATCGGGAGACGTGTTCAAATATGTCTCAGTTTTCGTACCCTGGTACTCGGGTGCAACATTCCAGACGCTTTACTAACACCCTCCCGACTTGGAGAGTCAGTCCCTTTAACCTCCTGTTTGGCCCAGTTTGCAATTTCTGCGGAAGATGAACAGGAATAGCGAGAACCAATGAGAGACTAGCTGGAGGTGTCTGGACGGGCAAATTTAACTCTCATTTCCCACCAGGAAGAGGAATTAACCAAAGGCTCAGCGTGCCGTGCCGGAACCAGATTAGGGCCTGAAGCCATCCTGCGGTGTTGTGGCCAGCTCAAAAGAAAGCGAGTTGAAGAAAGGAGCTCAGGGGCACTGTAATTCACAAACCTGCAGAGTTATAAATGACAGCTATCGTCCAAAAATATACTGAAGTAAGGCTGCCAAGAGGACTTGAAAGCGGGGCAGAATTGCAGGAAACCGATTTCAGGAGGTAGACTGGAATTGCATTGAAAGCATAGGAAAAGAGGCAGAACGTCCACAATGATGCACTTGGCCAAAAAGGGCGTATGCGTTTTTTCCTGAATATATTCAGGAAAAAACGCACACGCCCTTTTTGGCCAACCAAGCAAGCTTGCAAAGGAAATCTGCACTACAATGAAGTCTCACTTCCCCCCGGTCAAAAGGGCCATCTGAAAAAAGTGTAAAATCCAGAAAGGCAGGACAGGCCATGGAGAACTGGGAGCCTTGTTATGCTGATGGGCGGGATGTAAATTGCCAACAGACACTCGGGAGAAGTGTATGGTGTTTCCTGAAACATCTAAAAAACAAAGCAACAGAGCCTAGGGCACTTCCACTTATGGTCCTATAGCTTAGGGAAATTAAAATCAAAAAGACACAGCCACCCCAAAGTTTGGGACGCCTCTGTTTACAAGAACCTCGTTTACAGTACAAGTTCAACATCGCAGAAAGTGAAAAATGGATAAAGAAGTTGTGGTATTTACTTACAAAGCAATATCACTCAGCAATGAAATCTATGTCATCAGGCCCTTAGCAGCACAATGAGTGGATTCAGGTATGATGATTCTAACTGAAATAAGTCACACAGAAAAAGAAACATCATAAGATATCAGTAATACACGGAATGTAAACTTGGCTACACAGGAACTGAATTACAGAACAGAACAGGGTCTCAAATTTAGAAAACCAACTTATGCTTGCTTAAGGGGAAAGGTGAGTTGGGGTGCTGCATAAAACCAGAGATTGAAATGAGCACAGATAAAGTTCCTTAAGCCAAATATGGAATAGACAAGAGCTACTCCTTGCTCAACGAAATGGACTCAACACCGCATATTAAATGCCTAAGAATGTACCTGACTAGTAAGTATCTTAAAACCTATGGATTGCTATGTCTCCGAAAGAGAATCAAGCATGTGTACAGGGGCATAAACGCAGCAGTGATAGGATTGGAGAGGTTCGGTGAGCAAATGAAGACCCTTTGAAGTCATATTGCATGGTACCCATTCCACGGGTTTCAACTACCCAGGTTTAAGGTATTCTTCCTTCAGCTAAAACATGCATGTGGAACCTAGAGTATGATCAACCATGTGATCGGGAGACGTGTTCAAATATGTCTCAGTTTTCGTACCCTGGTACTCGGGTGCAACATTCCAGACGCTTTACTAACACCCTCCCGACTTGGAGAGTCAGTCCCTTTAACCTCCTGTTTGGCCCAGTTTGCAATTTCTGCGGAAGATGAACAGGAATAGCGAGAACCAATGAGAGACTAGCTGGAGGTGTCTGGACGGGCAAATTTAACTCTCATTTCCCACCAGGAAGAGGAATTAACCAAAGGCTCAGCGTGCCGTGCCGGAACCAGATTAGGGCCTGAAGCCATCCTGCGGTGTTGCGGCCAGCTCAAAAGAAAGCGAGTTGAAGAAAGGAGCTCAGGGGCACTGTAATTCACAAACCTGCAGAGTTATAAATGACAGCTATCGTCCAAAAATATACTGAAGTAAGGCTGCCAAGAGGACTTGAAAGCGGGGCAGAATTGCAGGAAACCGATTTCAGGAGGTAGACTGGAATTGCATTGAAAGCATAGGAAAAGAGGCAGAACGTCCACAATGATGCACTTGGCCAAAAAGGGCGTATGCGTTTTTTCCTGAATATATTCAGGAAAAAACGCATACGCCCTTTTTGGCCAACCAAGCAAGCTTGCAAAGGAAATCTGCACTACAATGAAGTCTCACTTCCCCCCGGTCAAAAGGGCCATCTGTAAAAAGTGTAAAATCCAGAAAGGCAGGACAGGCCATGGAGAACTGGGAGCCTTGTTATGCTGATGGGCGGGATGTAAATTGCCAACAGACACTCGGGAGAAGTGTATGGTGTTTCCTGAAACATCTAAAAAACAAAGCAACAGAGCCTAGGGCACTTCCACTTATGGTCCTATAGCTTAGGGAAATTAAAATCAAAAAGACACAGCCACCCCAAAGTTTGGGACGCCTCTGTTTACAAGAACCTCGTTTACAGTACAAGTTCAACATCGCAGAAAGTGAAAAATGGATAAAGAAGTTGTGGTATTTACTTACAAAGCAATATCACTCAGCAATGAAATCTATGTCATCAGGCCCTTAGCAGCACAATGAGTGGATTCAGGTATGATGATTCTAACTGAAATAAGTCACACAGAAAAAGAAACATCATAAGATATCAGTAATACACGGAATGTAAACTTGGCTACACAGGAACTGAATTACAGAACAGAACAGGGTCTCAAATTTAGAAAACCAACTTATGCTTGCTTAAGGGGAAAGGTGAGTTGGGGTGCTGCATAAAACCAGAGATTGAAATGAGCACAGATAAAGTTCCTTAAGCCAAATATGGAATAGACAAGAGCTACTCCTTGCTCAACGAAATGGACTCAACACCGCATATTAAATGCCTAAGAATGTACCTGACTAGTAAGTATCTTAAAACCTATGGATTGCTATGTCTCCGAAAGAGAATCAAGCATGTGTACAGGGGCATAAACGCAGCAGTGATAGGATTGGAGAGGTTCGGTGAGCAAATGAAGACCCTTTGAAGTCATATTGCATGGTACCCATTCCACGGGTTTCAACTACCCAGGTTTAAGGTATTCTTCCTTCAGCTAAAACATGCATGTGGAACCTAGAGTATGATCAACCATGTGATCGGGAGACGTGTTCAAATATGTCTCAGTTTTCGTACCCTGGTACTCGGGTGCAACATTCCAGACGCTTTACTAACACCCTCCCGACTTGGAGAGTCAGTCCCTTTAACCTCCTGTTTGGCCCAGTTTGCAATTTCTGCGGAAGATGAACAGGAATAGCGAGAACCAATGAGAGACTAGCTGGAGGTGTCTGGACGGGCAAATTTAACTCTCATTTCCCACCAGGAAGAGGAATTAACCAAAGGCTCAGCGTGCCCTGCCGGAACCAGATTAGGGCCTGAAGCCATCCTGCGGTGTTGCGGCCAGCTCAAAAGAAAGCGAGTTGAAGAAAGGAGCTCAGGGGCACTGTAATTCACAAACCTGCAGAGTTATAAATGACAGCTATCGTCCAAAAATATACTGAAGTAAGGCTGCCAAGAGGACTTGAAAGTGGGACAGAATTGCAGGAAACCGATTTCAGGAGGCAGACTGGAATTGCATTGAAAGCATAGGAAAAGAGGCAGAACGTCCACAATGATGCACTTGGCCAAAAAGGGCGTATGCGTTTTTTCCTGAATATATTCAGGAAAAAACGCATACGCCCTTTTTGGCCAACCAAGCAAGCTTGCAAAGGAAATCTGCACTACAATGAAGTCTCACTTCCCCCTGGTCAAAAGGGCCATCTGAAAAAAGTGTAAAATCCAGAAAGACAGGACAGGCCATGGAGAACTGGGAGCCTTGTTATGCTGATGGGCGGGATGTAAATTGCCAACAGACACTCGGGAGAAGTGTATGGTGTTTCCTGAAACATCTAAAAAACAAAGCAACAGAGCCTAGGGCACTTCCACTTATGGTCCTATAGCTTAGGGAAATTAAAATCAAAAAGACACAGCCACCCCAAAGTTTGGGACGCCTCTGTTTACAAGAACCTCGTTTACAGTACAAGTTCAACATCGCAGAAAGTGAAAAATGGATAAAGAAGTTGTGGTATTTACTTACAAAGCAATATCACTCAGCAATGAAATCTATGTCATCAGGCCCTTAGCAGCACAATGAGTGGATTCAGGTATGATGATTCTAACTGAAATAAGTCACACAGAAAAAGAAACATCATAAGATATCAGTAATACACGGAATGTAAACTTGGCTACACAGGAACTGAATTACAGAACAGAACAGGGTCTCAAATTTAGAAAACCAACTTATGCTTGCTTAAGGGGAAAGGTGAGTTGGGGTGCTGCATAAAACCAGAGATTGAAATGAGCACAGATAAAGTTCCTTAAGCCAAATATGGAATAGACAAGAGCTACTCCTTGCTCAACGAAATGGACTCAACACCGCATATTAAATGCCTAAGAATGTACCTGACTAGTAAGTATCTTAAAACCTATGGATTGCTATGTCTCCGAAAGAGAATCAAGCATGTGTACAGGGGCATAAACGCAGCAGTGATAGGATTGGAGAGGTTCGGTGAGCAAATGAAGACCCTTTGAAGTCATATTGCATGGTACCCATTCCACGGGTTTCAACTACCCAGGTTTAAGGTATTCTTCCTTCAGCTAAAACATGCATGTGGAACCTAGAGTATGATCAACCATGTGATCGGGAGACGTGTTCAAATATGTCTCAGTTTTCGTACCCTGGTACTCGGGTGCAACATTCCAGACGCTTTACTAACACCCTCCCGACTTGGAGAGTCAGTCCCTTTAACCTCCTGTTTGGCCCAGTTTGCAATTTCTGCGGAAGATGAACAGGAATAGCGAGAACCAATGAGAGACTAGCTGGAGGTGTCTGGACGGGCAAATTTAACTCTCATTTCCCACCAGGAAGAGGAATTAACCAAAGGCTCAGCGTGCCGTGCCGGAACCAGATTAGGGCCTGAAGCCATCCTGCGGTGTTGCGGCCAGCTCAAAAGAAAGCGAGTTGAAGAAAGGAGCTCAGGGGCACTGTAATTCACAAACCTGCAGAGTTATAAATGACAGCTATCGTCCAAAAATATACTGAAGTAAGGCTGCCAAGAGGACTTGAAAGCGGGGCAGAATTGCAGGAAACCGATTTCAGGAGGTAGACTGGAATTGCATTGAAAGCATAGGAAAAGAGCCAGAACGTCCACAATGATGCACTTGGCCAAAAAGGGCGTATGCATTTTTTCCTGAATATATTCAGGAAAAAACGCATACGCCCTTTTTGGCCAACCAAGCAAGCTTGCAAAGGAAATCTGCACTACAATGAAGTCTCACTTCCCCCCGGTCAAAAGGGCCATCTGAAAAAAGTGTAAAATCCAGAAAGGCAGGACAGGCCATGGAGAACTGGGAGCCTTGTTATGCTGATGGGCGGGATGTAAATTGCCAACAGACACTCGGGAGAAGTGTATGGTGTTTCCTGAAACATCTAAAAAACAAAGCAACAGAGCCTAGGGCACTTCCACTTATGGTCCTATAGCTTAGGGAAATTAAAATCAAAAAGACACAGCCACCCCAAAGTTTGGGACGCCTCTGTTTACAAGAACCTCGTTTACAGTACAAGTTCAACATTGCAGAAAGTGAAAAATGGATAAAGAAGTTGTGGTATTTACTTACAAAGCAATATCACTCAGCAATGAAATCTATGTCATCAGGCCCTTAGCAGCACAATGAGTGGATTCAGGTATGATGATTCTAACTGAAATAAGTCACACAGAAAAAGAAACATCATAAGATATCAGTAATACACGGAATGTAAACTTGGCTACACAGGAACTGAATTACAGAACAGAACAGGGTCTCAAATTTAGAAAACCAACTTATGCTTGCTTAAGGGGAAAGGTGAGTTGGGGTGCTGCATAAAACCAGAGATTGAAATGAGCACAGATAAAGTTCCTTAAGCCAAATATGGAATAGACAAGAGCTACTCCTTGCTCAACGAAATGGACTCAACACCGCATATTAAATGCCTAAGAATGTACCTGACTAGTAAGTATCTTAAAACCTATGGATTGCTATGTCTCCGAAAGAGAATCAAGCATGTGTACAGGGGCATAAACGCAGCAGTGATAGGATTGGAGAGGTTCGGTGAGCAAATGAAGACCCTTTGAAGTCATATTGCATGGTACCCATTCCACGGGTTTCAACTACCCAGGTTTAAGGTATTCTTCCTTCAGCTAAAACATGCATGTGGAACCTAGAGTATGATCAACCATGTGATCGGGAGACGTGTTCAAATATGTCTCAGTTTTCGTACCCTGGTACTCGGGTGCAACATTCCAGACGCTTTACTAACACCCTCCCGACTTGGAGAGTCAGTCCCTTTAACCTCCTGTTTGGCCCAGTTTGCAATTTCTGCGGAAGATGAACAGGAATAGCGAGAACCAATGAGAGACTAGCTGGAGGTGTCTGGACGGGCAAATTTAACTCTCATTTCCCACCAGGAAGAGGAATTAACCAAAGGCTCAGCGTGCCGTGCCGGAACCAGATTAGGGCCTGAAGCCATCCTGCGGTGTTGCGGCCAGCTCAAAAGAAAGCGAGTTGAAGAAAGGAGCTCAGGGGCACTGTAATTCACAAACCTGCAGAGTTATAAATGACAGCTATCGTCCAAAAATATACTGAAGTAAGGCTGCCAAGAGGACTTGAAAGCGGGGCAGAATTGCAGGAAACCGATTTCAGGAGGCAGACTGGAATTGCATTGAAAGCATAGGAAAAGAGGCAGAACGTCCACAATGATGCACTTGGCCAAAAAGGGCGTATGCGTTTTTTCCTGAATATATTCAGGAAAAAACGCATACGCCCTTTTTGGCCAACCAAGCAAGCTTGCAAAGGAAATCTGCACTACAATGAAGTCTCACTTTCCCCCGGTCAAAAGGGCCATCTGAAAAAAGTGTAAAATCCAGAAAGGCAGGACAGGCCATGGAGAACTGGGAGCCTTGTTATGCTGATGGGCGGGATGTAAATTGCCAACAGACACTCGGGAGAAGTGTATGGTGTTTCCTGAAACATCTAAAAAACAAAGCAACAGAGCCTAGGGCACTTCCACTTATGGTCCTATAGCTTAGGGAAATTAAAATCAAAAATACACAGCCACCCCAAAGTTTGGGACGCCTCTGTTTACAAGAACCTCGTTTACAGTACAAGTTCAACATTGCAGAAAGTGAAAAATGGATAAAGAAGTTGTGGTATTTACTTACAAAGCAATATCACTCAGCAATGAAATCTATGTCATCAGGCCCTTAGCAGCACAATGAGTGGATTCAGGTATGATGATTCTAACTGAAATAAGTCACACAGAAAAAGAAACATCATAAGATATCAGTAATACACGGAATGTAAACTTGGCTACACAGGAACTGAATTACAGAACAGAACAGGGTCTCAAATTTAGAAAACCAACTTATGCTTGCTTAAGGGGAAAGGTGAGTTGGGGTGCTGCATAAAACCAGAGATTGAAATGAGCACAGATAAAGTTCCTTAAGCCAAATATGGAATAGACAAGAGCTACTCCTTGCTCAACGAAATGGACTCAACACCGCATATTAAATGCCTAAGAATGTACCTGACTAGTAAGTATCTTAAAACCTATGGATTGCTATGTCTCCGAAAGAGAATCAAGCATGTGTACAGGGGCATAAACGCAGCAGTGATAGGATTGGAGAGGTTCGGTGAGCAAATGAAGACCCTTTGAAGTCATATTGCATGGTACCCATTCCACGGGTTTCAACTACCCAGGTTTAAGGTATTCTTCCTTCAGCTAAAACATGCATGTGGAACCTAGAGTATGATCAACCATGTGATCGGGAGACGTGTTCAAATATGTCTCAGTTTTCGTACCCTGGTACTCGGGTGCAACATTCCAGACGCTTTACTAACACCCTCCCGACTTGGAGAGTCAGTCCCTTTAACCTCCTGTTTGGCCCAGTTTGCAATTTCTGCGGAAGATGAACAGGAATAGCGAGAACCAATGAGAGACTAGCTGGAGGTGTCTGGACGGGCAAATTTAACTCTCATTTCCCACCAGGAAGAGGAATTAACCAAAGGCTCAGCGTGCCGTGCCGGAACCAGATTAGGGCCTGAAGCCATCCTGCGGTGTTGCGGCCAGCTCAAAAGAAAGCGAGTTGAAGAAAGGAGCTCAGGGGCACTGTAATTCACAAACCTGCAGAGTTATAAATGACAGCTATCGTCCAAAAATATACTGAAGTAAGGCTGCCAAGAGGACTTGAAAGCGGGGCAGAATTGCAGGAAACCGATTTCAGGAGGCAGACTGGAATTGCATTGAAAGCATAGGAAAAGAGGCAGAACGTCCACAATGATGCACTTGGCCAAAAAGGGCGTATGCGTTTTTTCCTGAATATATTCAGGAAAAAACGCATACGCCCTTTTTGGCCAACCAAGCAAGCTTGCAAAGGAAATCTGCACTACAATGAAGTCTCACTTCCCCCCGGTCAAAAGGGCCATCTGTAAAAAGTGTAAAATCCAGAAAGGCAGGACAGGCCATGGAGAACTGGGAGCCTTGTTATGCTGATGGGCGGGATGTAAATTGCCAACAGACACTCGGGAGAAGTGTATGGTGTTTCCTGAAACATCTAAAAAACAAAGCAACAGAGCCTAGGGCACTTCCACTTATGGTCCTATAGCTTAGGGAAATTAAAATCAAAAAGACACAGCCACCCCAAAGTTTGGGACGCCTCTGTTTACAAGAACCTCGTTTACAGTACAAGTTCAACATCGCAGAAAGTGAAAAATGGATAAAGAAGTTGTGGTATTTACTTACAAAGCAATATCACTCAGCAATGAAATCTATGTCATCAGGCCCTTAGCAGCACAATGAGTGGATTCAGGTATGATGATTCTAACTGAAATAAGTCACACAGAAAAAGAAACATCATAAGATATCAGTAATACACGGAATGTAAACTTGGCTACACAGGAACTGAATTACAGAACAGAACAGGGTCTCAAATTTAGAAAACCAACTTATGCTTGCTTAAGGGGAAAGGTGAGTTGGGGTGCTGCATAAAACCGGAGATTGAAATGAGCACAGATAAAGTTCCTTAAGCCAAATATGGAATAGACAAGAGCTACTCCTTGCTCAACGAAATGGACTCAACACCGCATATTAAATGCCTAAGAATGTACCTGACTAGTAAGTATCTTAAAACCTATGGATTGCTATGTCTCCGAAAGAGAATCAAGCATGTGTACAGGGGCATAAACGCAGCAGTGATAGGATTGGAGAGGTTCGGTGAGCAAATGAAGACCCTTTGAAGTCATATTGCATCGTACCCATTCCACGGGTTTCAACTACCCAGGTTTAAGGTATTCTTCCTTCAGCTAAAACATGCATGTGGAACCTAGAGTATGATCAACCATGTGATCGGGAGACGTGTTCAAATATGTCTCAGTTTTCGTACCCTGGTACTCGGGTGCAACATTCCAGACGCTTTACTAACACCCTCCCGACTTGGAGAGTCAGTCCCTTTAACCTCCTGTTTGGCCCAGTTTGCAATTTCTGCGGAAGATGAACAGGAATAGCGAGAACCAATGAGAGACTAGCTGGAGGTGTCTGGACGGGCAAATTTAACTCTCATTTCCCACCAGGAAGAGGAATTAACCAAAGGCTCAGCGTGCCGTGCCGGAACCAGATTAGGGCCTGAAGCCATCCTGCGGTGTTGCGGCCAGCTCAAAAGAAAGCGAGTTGAAGAAAGGAGCTCAGGGGCACTGTAATTCACAAACCTGCAGAGTTATAAATGACAGCTATCGTCCAAAAATATACTGAAGTAAGGCTGCCAAGAGGACTTGAAAGCGGGGCAGAATTGCAGGAAACCGATTTCAGGAGGCAGACTGGAATTGCATTGAAAGCATAGGAAAAGAGGCAGAACGTCCACAATGATGCACTTGGCCAAAAAGGGCGTATGCGTTTTTTCCTGAATATATTCAGGAAAAAACGCATACGCCCTTTTTGGCCAACCAAGCAAGCTTGCAAAGGAAATCTGCACTACAATGAAGTCTCACTTCCCCCTGGTCAAAAGGGCCATCTGAAAAAAGTGTAAAATCCAGAAAGACAGGACAGGCCATGGAGAACTGGGAGCCTTGTTATGCTGATGGGCGGGATGTAAATTGCCAACAGACACTCGGGAGAAGTGTATGGTGTTTCCTGAAACATCTAAAAAACAAAGCAACAGAGCCTAGGGCACTTCCACTTATGGTCCTATAGCTTAGGGAAATTAAAATCAAAAAGACACAGCCACCCCAAAGTTTGGGACGCCTCTGTTTACAAGAACCTCGTTTAGCGTACAAGTTCAACATCGCAGAAAGTGAAAAATGGATAAAGAAGTTGTGGTATTTACTTACAAAGCAATATCACTCAGCAATGAAATCTATGTCATCAGGCCCTTAGCAGCACAATGAGTGGATTCAGGTATGATGATTCTAACTGAAATAAGTCACACAGAAAAAGAAACATCATAAGATATCAGTAATACACGGAATGTAAACTTGGCTACACAGGAACTGAATTACAGAACAGAACAGGGTCTCAAATTTAGAAAACCAACTTATGCTTGCTTAAGGGTAAAGGTGAGTTGGGGTGCTGCATAAAACCAGAGATTGAAATGAGCACAGATAAAGTTCCTTAAGCCAAATATGGAATAGACAAGAGCTACTCCTTGCTCAACGAAATGGACTCAACACCGCATATTAAATGCCTAAGAATGTACCTGACTAGTAAGTATCTTAAAACCTATGGATTGCTATGTCTCCGAAAGAGAATCAAGCATGTGTACAGGGGCATAAACGCAGCAGTGATAGGATTGGAGAGGTTCGGTGAGCAAATGAAGACCCTTTGAAGTCATATTGCATGGTACCCATTCCACGGGTTTCAACTACCCAGGTTTAAGGTATTCTTCCTTCAGCTAAAACATGCATGTGGAACCTAGAGTATGATCAACCATGTGATCGGGAGACGTGTTCAAATATGTCTCAGTTTTCGTACCCTGGTACTCGGGTGCAACATTCCAGACGCTTTACTAACACCCTCCCGACTTGGAGAGTCAGTCCCTTTAACCTCCTGTTTGGCCCAGTTTGCAATTTCTGCGGAAGATGAACAGGAATAGCGAGAACCAATGAGAGACTAGCTGGAGGTGTCTGGATGGGCAAATTTAACTCTCATTTCCCACCAGGAAGAGGAATTAACCAAAGGCTCAGCGTGCCGTGCCGGAACCAGATTAGGGCCTGAAGCCATCCTGCGGTGTTGCGGCCAGCTCAAAAGAAAGCGAGTTGAAGAAAGGAGCTCAGGGGCACTGTAATTCACAAACCTGCAGAGTTATAAATGACAGCTATCGTCCAAAAATATACTGAAGTAAGGCTGCCAAGAGGACTTGAAAGCGGGGCAGAATTGCAGGAAACCGATTTCAGGAGGCAGACTGGAATTGCATTGAAAGCATAGGAAAAGAGGCAGAACGTCCACAATGATGCACTTGGCCAAAAAGGGCGTATGCGTTTTTTCCTGAATATATTCAGGAAAAAACGCATACGCCCTTTTTGGCCAACCAAGCAAGCTTGCAAAGGAAATCTGCACTACAATGAAGTCTCACTTCCCCCCGGTCAAAAGGGCCATCTGAAAAAAGTGTAAAATCCAGAAAGGCAGGACAGGCCATGGAGAACTGGGAGCCTTGTTATGCTGATGGGCGGGATGTAAATTGCCAACAGACACTCCGGAGAAGTGTATGGTGTTTCCTGAAACATCTAAAAAACAAAGCAACAGAGCCTAGGGCACTTCCACTTATGGTCCTATAGCTTAGGGAAATTAAAATCAAAAAGACACAGCCACCCCAAAGTTTGGGACGCCTCTGTTTACAAGAACCTCGTTTACAGTACAAGTTCAACATCGCAGAAAGTGAAAAATGGATAAAGAAGTTGTGGTATTTACTTACAAAGCAATATCACTCAGCAATGAAATCTATGTCATCAGGCCCTTAGCAGCACAATGAGTGGATTCAGGTATGATGATTCTAACTGAAATAAGTCACACAGAAAAAGAAACATCATAAGATATCAGTAATACACGGAATGTAAACTTGGCTCCAAAGGAACTGAATTGCAGAACAGAACAGGGTCTCAAATTTAGAAAACCAACTTATGCTTGCTTAAGGGGAAAGGTGAGTTGGGGTGCTGCATAAAACCAGAGATTGAAATGAGCACAGATAAAGTTCCTTAAGCCAAATATGGAATAGACAAGAGCTACTCCTTGCTCAACGAAATGGACTCAACACCGCATATTAAATGCCTAAGAATGTACCTGACTAGTAAGTATCTTAAAACCTATGGATTGCTATGTCTCCGAAAGAGAATCAAGCATGTGTACAGGGGCATAAACGCAGCAGTGATAGGATTGGAGAGGTTCGGTGAGCAAATGAAGACCCTTTGAAGTCATATTGCATGGTACCCATTCCACGGGTTTCAACTACCCAGGTTTAAGGTATTCTTCCTTCAGCTAAAACATGCATGTGGAACCTAGAGTATGATCAACCATGTGATCGGGAGACGTGTTCAAATATGTCTCAGTTTTCGTACCCTGGTACTCGGGTGCAACATTCCAGACGCTTTACTAACACCCTCCCGACTTGGAGAGTCAGTCCCTTTAACCTCCTGTTTGGCCCAGTTTGCAATTTCTGCGGAAGATGAACAGGAATAGCGAGAACCAATGAGAGACTAGCTGGAGGTGTCTGGACGGGCAAATTTAACTCTCATTTCCCACCAGGAAGAGGAATTAACCAAAGGCTCAGCGTGCCGTGCCGGAACCAGATTAGGGCCTGAAGCCATCCTGCGGTGTTGCGGCCAGCTCAAAAGAAAGCGAGTTGAAGAAAGGAGCTCAGGGGCACTGTAATTCACAAACCTGCAGAGTTATAAATGACAGCTATCGTCCAAAAATATACTGAAGTAAGGCTGCCAAGAGGACTTGAAAGCGGGGCAGAATTGCAGGAAACCGATTTCAGGAGGTAGACTGGAATTGCATTGAAAGCATAGGAAAAGAGGCAGAACGTCCACAATGATGCACTTGGCCAAAAAGGGCGTATGCATTTTTTCCTGAATATATTCAGGAAAAAACGCATACGCCCTTTTTGGCCAACCAAGCAAGCTTGCAAAGGAAATCTGCACTACAATGAAGTCTCACTTCCCCCCGGTCAAAAGGGCCATCTGAAAAAAGTGTAAAATCCAGAAAGGCAGGACAGGCCATGGAGAACTGGGAGCCTTGTTATGCTGATGGGCGGGATGTAAATTGCCAACAGACACTCGGGAGAAGTGTATGGTGTTTCCTGAAACATCTAAAAAACAAAGCAACAGAGCCTAGGGCACTTCCACTTATGGTCCTATAGCTTAGGGAAATTAAAATCAAAAAGACACAGCCACCCCAAAGTTTGGGACGCCTCTGTTTACAAAAACCTCGTTTACAGTACAAGTTCAACATTGCAGAAAGTGAAAAATGGATAAAGAAGTTGTGGTATTTACTTACAAAGCAATATCACTCAGCAATGAAATCTATGTCATCAGGCCCTTAGCAGCACAATGAGTGGATTCAGGTATGATGATTCTAACTGAAATAAGTCACACAGAAAAAGAAACATCATAAGATATCAGTAATACACGGAATGTAAACTTGGCTACACAGGAACTGAATTACAGAACAGAACAGGGTCTCAAATTTAGAAAACCAACTTATGCTTGCTTAAGGGGAAAGGTGAGTTGGGGTGCTGCATAAAACCAGAGATTGAAATGAGCACAGATAAAGTTCCTTAAGCCAAATATGGAATAGACAAGAGCTACTCCTTGCTCAACGAAATGGACTCAACACCGCATATTAAATGCCTAAGAATGTACCTGACTAGTAAGTATCTTAAAACCTATGGATTGCTATGTCTCCGAAAGAGAATCAAGCATGTGTACAGGGGCATAAACGCAGCAGTGATAGGATTGGAGAGGTTCGGTGAGCAAATGAAGACCCTTTGAAGTCATATTGCATGGTACCCATTCCACGGGTTTCAACTACCCAGGTTTAAGGTATTCTTCCTTCAGCTAAAACATGCATGTGGAACCTAGAGTATGATCAACCATGTGATCGGGAGACGTGTTCAAATATGTCTCAGTTTTCGTACCCTGGTACTCGGGTGCAACATTCCAGACGCTTTACTAACACCCTCCCGACTTGGAGAGTCAGTCCCTTTAACCTCCTGTTTGGCCCAGTTTGCAATTTCTGCGGAAGATGAACAGGAATAGCGAGAACCAATGAGAGACTAGCTGGAGGTGTCTGGACGGGCAAATTTAACTCTCATTTCCCACCAGGAAGAGGAATTAACCAAAGGCTCAGCGTGCCGTGCCGGAACCAGATTAGGGCCTGAAGCCATCCTGCGGTGTTGCGGCCAGCTCAAAAGAAAGCGAGTTGAAGAAAGGAGCTCAGGGGCACTGTAATTCACAAACCTGCAGAGTTATAAATGACAGCTATCGTCCAAAAATATACTGAAGTAAGGCTGCCAAGAGGACTTGAAAGCGGGGCAGAATTGCAGGAAACCGATTTCAGGAGGCAGACTGGAATTGCATTGAAAGCATAGGAAAAGAGGCAGAACGTCCACAATGATGCACTTGGCCAAAAAGGGCGTATGCGTTTTTTCCTGAATATATTCAGGAAAAAACGCATACGCCCTTTTTGGCCAACCAAGCAAGCTTGCAAAGGAAATCTGCACTACAATGAAGTCTCACTTCCCCCCGGTCAAAAGGGCCATCTGAAAAAAGTGTAAAATCCAGAAAGGCAGGACAGGCCATGGAGAACTGGGAGCCTTGTTATGCTGATGGGCGGGATGTAAATTGCCAACAGACACTCGGGAGAAGTGTATGGTGTTTCCTGAAACATCTAAAAAACAAAGCAACAGAGCCTAGGGCACTTCCACTTATGGTCCTATAGCTTAGGGAAATTAAAATCAAAAAGACACAGCCACCCCAAAGTTTGGGACGCCTCTGTTTACAAGAACCTCGTTTACAGTACAAGTTCAACATCGCAGAAAGTGAAAAATGGATAAAGAAGTTGTGGTATTTACTTACAAAGCAATATCACTCAGCAATGAAATCTATGTCATCAGGCCCTTAGCAGCACAATGAGTGGATTCAGGTATGATGATTCTAACTGAAATAAGTCACACAGAAAAAGAAACATCATAAGATATCAGTAATACACGGAATGTAAACTTGGCTACACAGGAACTGAATTACAGAACAGAACAGGGTCTCAAATTTAGAAAACCAACTTATGCTTGCTTAAGGGGAAAGGTGAGTTGGGGTGCTGCATAAAACCAGAGATTGAAATGAGCACAGATAAAGTTCCTTAAGCCAAATATGGAATAGACAAGAGCTACTCCTTGCTCAACGAAATGGACTCAACACCGCATATTAAATGCCTAAGAATGTACCTGACTAGTAAGTATCTTAAAACCTATGGATTGCTATGTCTCCGAAAGAGAATCAAGCATGTGTACAGGGGCATAAACGCAGCAGTGATAGGATTGGAGAGGTTCGGTGAGCAAATGAAGACCCTTTGAAGTCATATTGCATGGTACCCATTCCACGGGTTTCAACTACCCAGGTTTAAGGTATTCTTCCTTCAGCTAAAACATGCATGTGGAACCTAGAGTATGATCAACCATGTGATCGGGAGACGTGTTCAAATATGTCTCAGTTTTCGTACCCTGGTACTCGGGTGCAACATTCCAGACGCTTTACTAACACCCTCCCGACTTGGAGAGTCAGTCCCTTTAACCTCCTGTTTGGCCCAGTTTGCAATTTCTGCGGAAGATGAACAGGAATAGCGAGAACCAATGAGAGACTAGCTGGAGGTGTCTGGACGGGCAAATTTAACTCTCATTTCCCACCAGGAAGAGGAATTAACCAAAGGCTCAGCGTGCCCTGCCGGAACCAGATTAGGGCCTGAAGCCATCCTGCGGTGTTGCGGCCAGCTCAAAAGAAAGCGAGTTGAAGAAAGGAGCTCAGGGGCACTGTAATTCACAAACCTGCAGAGTTATAAATGACAGCTATCGTCCAAAAATATACTGAAGTAAGGCTGCCAAGAGGACTTGAAAGTGGGACAGAATTGCAGGAAACCGATTTCAGGAGGCAGACTGGAATTGCATTGAAAGCATAGGAAAAGAGGCAGAACGTCCACAATGATGCACTTGGCCAAAAAGGGCGTATGCGTTTTTTCCTGAATATATTCAGGAAAAAACGCATACGCCCTTTTTGGCCAACCAAGCAAGCTTGCAAAGGAAATCTGCACTACAATGAAGTCTCACTTCCCCCTGGTCAAAAGGGCCATCTGAAAAAAGTGTAAAATCCAGAAAGACAGGACAGGCCATGGAGAACTGGGAGCCTTGTTATGCTGATGGGCGGGATGTAAATTGCCAACAGACACTCGGGAGAAGTGTATGGTGTTTCCTGAAACATCTAAAAAACAAAGCAACAGAGCCTAGGGCACTTCCACTTATGGTCCTATAGCTTAGGGAAATTAAAATCAAAAAGACACAGCCACCCCAAAGTTTGGGACGCCTCTGTTTACAAGAACCTCGTTTACAGTACAAGTTCAACATCGCAGAAAGTGAAAAATGGATAAAGAAGTTGTGGTATTTACTTACAAAGCAATATCACTCAGCAATGAAATCTATGTCATCAGGCCCTTAGCAGCACAATGAGTGGATTCAGGTATGATGATTCTAACTGAAATAAGTCACACAGAAAAAGAAACATCATAAGATATCAGTAATACACGGAATGTAAACTTGGCTACACAGGAACTGAATTACAGAACAGAACAGGGTCTCAAATTTAGAAAACCAACTTATGCTTGCTTAAGGGGAAAGGTGAGTTGGGGTGCTGCATAAAACCAGAGATTGAAATGAGCACAGATAAAGTTCCTTAAGCCAAATATGGAATAGACAAGAGCTACTCCTTGCTCAACGAAATGGACTCAACACCGCATATTAAATGCCTAAGAATGTACCTGACTAGTAAGTATCTTAAAACCTATGGATTGCTATGTCTCCGAAAGAGAATCAAGCATGTGTACAGGGGCATAAACGCAGCAGTGATAGGATTGGAGAGGTTCGGTGAGCAAATGAAGACCCTTTGAAGTCATATTGCATGGTACCCATTCCACGGGTTTCAACTACCCAGGTTTAAGGTATTCTTCCTTCAGCTAAAACATGCATGTGGAACCTAGAGTATGATCAACCATGTGATCGGGAGACGTGTTCAAATATGTCTCAGTTTTCGTACCCTGGTACTCGGGTGCAACATTCCAGACGCTTTACTAACACCCTCCCGACTTGGAGAGTCAGTCCCTTTAACCTCCTGTTTGGCCCAGTTTGCAATTTCTGCGGAAGATGAACAGGAATAGCGAGAACCAATGAGAGACTAGCTGGAGGTGTCTGGACGGGCAAATTTAACTCTCATTTCCCACCAGGAAGAGGAATTAACCAAAGGCTCAGCGTGCCGTGCCGGAACCAGATTAGGGCCTGAAGCCATCCTGCGGTGTTGCGGCCAGCTCAAAAGAAAGCGAGTTGAAGAAAGGAGCTCAGGGGCACTGTAATTCACAAACCTGCAGAGTTATAAATGACAGCTATCGTCCAAAAATATACTGAAGTAAGGCTGCCAAGAGGACTTGAAAGCGGGGCAGAATTGCAGGAAACCGATTTCAGGAGGTAGACTGGAATTGCATTGAAAGCATAGGAAAAGAGCCAGAACGTCCACAATGATGCACTTGGCCAAAAAGGGCGTATGCATTTTTTCCTGAATATATTCAGGAAAAAACGCATACGCCCTTTTTGGCCAACCAAGCAAGCTTGCAAAGGAAATCTGCACTACAATGAAGTCTCACTTCCCCCCGGTCAAAAGGGCCATCTGAAAAAAGTGTAAAATCCAGAAAGGCAGGACAGGCCATGGAGAACTGGGAGCCTTGTTATGCTGATGGGCGGGATGTAAATTGCCAACAGACACTCGGGAGAAGTGTATGGTGTTTCCTGAAACATCTAAAAAACAAAGCAACAGAGCCTAGGGCACTTCCACTTATGGTCCTATAGCTTAGGGAAATTAAAATCAAAAAGACACAGCCACCCCAAAGTTTGGGACGCCTCTGTTTACAAGAACCTCGTTTACAGTACAAGTTCAACATTGCAGAAAGTGAAAAATGGATAAAGAAGTTGTGGTATTTACTTACAAAGCAATATCACTCAGCAATGAAATCTATGTCATCAGGCCCTTAGCAGCACAATGAGTGGATTCAGGTATGATGATTCTAACTGAAATAAGTCACACAGAAAAAGAAACATCATAAGATATCAGTAATACACGGAATGTAAACTTGGCTACACAGGAACTGAATTACAGAACAGAACAGGGTCTCAAATTTAGAAAACCAACTTATGCTTGCTTAAGGGGAAAGGTGAGTTGGGGTGCTGCATAAAACCAGAGATTGAAATGAGCACAGATAAAGTTCCTTAAGCCAAATATGGAATAGACAAGAGCTACTCCTTGCTCAACGAAATGGACTCAACACCGCATATTAAATGCCTAAGAATGTACCTGACTAGTAAGTATCTTAAAACCTATGGATTGCTATGTCTCCGAAAGAGAATCAAGCATGTGTACAGGGGCATAAACGCAGCAGTGATAGGATTGGAGAGGTTCGGTGAGCAAATGAAGACCCTTTGAAGTCATATTGCATGGTACCCATTCCACGGGTTTCAACTACCCAGGTTTAAGGTATTCTTCCTTCAGCTAAAACATGCATGTGGAACCTAGAGTATGATCAACCATGTGATCGGGAGACGTGTTCAAATATGTCTCAGTTTTCGTACCCTGGTACTCGGGTGCAACATTCCAGACGCTTTACTAACACCCTCCCGACTTGGAGAGTCAGTCCCTTTAACCTCCTGTTTGGCCCAGTTTGCAATTTCTGCGGAAGATGAACAGGAATAGCGAGAACCAATGAGAGACTAGCTGGAGGTGTCTGGACGGGCAAATTTAACTCTCATTTCCCACCAGGAAGAGGAATTAACCAAAGGCTCAGCGTGCCGTGCCGGAACCAGATTAGGGCCTGAAGCCATCCTGCGGTGTTGCGGCCAGCTCAAAAGAAAGCGAGTTGAAGAAAGGAGCTCAGGGGCACTGTAATTCACAAACCTGCAGAGTTATAAATGACAGCTATCGTCCAAAAATATACTGAAGTAAGGCTGCCAAGAGGACTTGAAAGCGGGGCAGAATTGCAGGAAACCGATTTCAGGAGGCAGACTGGAATTGCATTGAAAGCATAGGAAAAGAGGCAGAACGTCCACAATGATGCACTTGGCCAAAAAGGGCGTATGCGTTTTTTCCTGAATATATTCAGGAAAAAACGCATACGCCCTTTTTGGCCAACCAAGCAAGCTTGCAAAGGAAATCTGCACTACAATGAAGTCTCACTTTCCCCCGGTCAAAAGGGCCATCTGAAAAAAGTGTAAAATCCAGAAAGGCAGGACAGGCCATGGAGAACTGGGAGCCTTGTTATGCTGATGGGCGGGATGTAAATTGCCAACAGACACTCGGGAGAAGTGTATGGTGTTTCCTGAAACATCTAAAAAACAAAGCAACAGAGCCTAGGGCACTTCCACTTATGGTCCTATAGCTTAGGGAAATTAAAATCAAAAATACACAGCCACCCCAAAGTTTGGGACGCCTCTGTTTACAAGAACCTCGTTTACAGTACAAGTTCAACATTGCAGAAAGTGAAAAATGGATAAAGAAGTTGTGGTATTTACTTACAAAGCAATATCACTCAGCAATGAAATCTATGTCATCAGGCCCTTAGCAGCACAATGAGTGGATTCAGGTATGATGATTCTAACTGAAATAAGTCACACAGAAAAAGAAACATCATAAGATATCAGTAATACACGGAATGTAAACTTGGCTACACAGGAACTGAATTACAGAACAGAACAGGGTCTCAAATTTAGAAAACCAACTTATGCTTGCTTAAGGGGAAAGGTGAGTTGGGGTGCTGCATAAAACCAGAGATTGAAATGAGCACAGATAAAGTTCCTTAAGCCAAATATGGAATAGACAAGAGCTACTCCTTGCTCAACGAAATGGACTCAACACCGCATATTAAATGCCTAAGAATGTACCTGACTAGTAAGTATCTTAAAACCTATGGATTGCTATGTCTCCGAAAGAGAATCAAGCATGTGTACAGGGGCATAAACGCAGCAGTGATAGGATTGGAGAGGTTCGGTGAGCAAATGAAGACCCTTTGAAGTCATATTGCATGGTACCCATTCCACGGGTTTCAACTACCCAGGTTTAAGGTATTCTTCCTTCAGCTAAAACATGCATGTGGAACCTAGAGTATGATCAACCATGTGATCGGGAGACGTGTTCAAATATGTCTCAGTTTTCGTACCCTGGTACTCGGGTGCAACATTCCAGACGCTTTACTAACACCCTCCCGACTTGGAGAGTCAGTCCCTTTAACCTCCTGTTTGGCCCAGTTTGCAATTTCTGCGGAAGATGAACAGGAATAGCGAGAACCAATGAGAGACTAGCTGGAGGTGTCTGGACGGGCAAATTTAACTCTCATTTCCCACCAGGAAGAGGAATTAACCAAAGGCTCAGCGTGCCGTGCCGGAACCAGATTAGGGCCTGAAGCCATCCTGCGGTGTTGCGGCCAGCTCAAAAGAAAGCGAGTTGAAGAAAGGAGCTCAGGGGCACTGTAATTCACAAACCTGCAGAGTTATAAATGACAGCTATCGTCCAAAAATATACTGAAGTAAGGCTGCCAAGAGGACTTGAAAGCGGGGCAGAATTGCAGGAAACCGATTTCAGGAGGCAGACTGGAATTGCATTGAAAGCATAGGAAAAGAGGCAGAACGTCCACAATGATGCACTTGGCCAAAAAGGGCGTATGCGTTTTTTCCTGAATATATTCAGGAAAAAACGCATACGCCCTTTTTGGCCAACCAAGCAAGCTTGCAAAGGAAATCTGCACTACAATGAAGTCTCACTTCCCCCCGGTCAAAAGGGCCATCTGTAAAAAGTGTAAAATCCAGAAAGGCAGGACAGGCCATGGAGAACTGGGAGCCTTGTTATGCTGATGGGCGGGATGTAAATTGCCAACAGACACTCGGGAGAAGTGTATGGTGTTTCCTGAAACATCTAAAAAACAAAGCAACAGAGCCTAGGGCACTTCCACTTATGGTCCTATAGCTTAGGGAAATTAAAATCAAAAAGACACAGCCACCCCAAAGTTTGGGACGCCTCTGTTTACAAGAACCTCGTTTACAGTACAAGTTCAACATCGCAGAAAGTGAAAAATGGATAAAGAAGTTGTGGTATTTACTTACAAAGCAATATCACTCAGCAATGAAATCTATGTCATCAGGCCCTTAGCAGCACAATGAGTGGATTCAGGTATGATGATTCTAACTGAAATAAGTCACACAGAAAAAGAAACATCATAAGATATCAGTAATACACGGAATGTAAACTTGGCTACACAGGAACTGAATTACAGAACAGAACAGGGTCTCAAATTTAGAAAACCAACTTATGCTTGCTTAAGGGGAAAGGTGAGTTGGGGTGCTGCATAAAACCGGAGATTGAAATGAGCACAGATAAAGTTCCTTAAGCCAAATATGGAATAGACAAGAGCTACTCCTTGCTCAACGAAATGGACTCAACACCGCATATTAAATGCCTAAGAATGTACCTGACTAGTAAGTATCTTAAAACCTATGGATTGCTATGTCTCCGAAAGAGAATCAAGCATGTGTACAGGGGCATAAACGCAGCAGTGATAGGATTGGAGAGGTTCGGTGAGCAAATGAAGACCCTTTGAAGTCATATTGCATCGTACCCATTCCACGGGTTTCAACTACCCAGGTTTAAGGTATTCTTCCTTCAGCTAAAACATGCATGTGGAACCTAGAGTATGATCAACCATGTGATCGGGAGACGTGTTCAAATATGTCTCAGTTTTCGTACCCTGGTACTCGGGTGCAACATTCCAGACGCTTTACTAACACCCTCCCGACTTGGAGAGTCAGTCCCTTTAACCTCCTGTTTGGCCCAGTTTGCAATTTCTGCGGAAGATGAACAGGAATAGCGAGAACCAATGAGAGACTAGCTGGAGGTGTCTGGACGGGCAAATTTAACTCTCATTTCCCACCAGGAAGAGGAATTAACCAAAGGCTCAGCGTGCCGTGCCGGAACCAGATTAGGGCCTGAAGCCATCCTGCGGTGTTGCGGCCAGCTCAAAAGAAAGCGAGTTGAAGAAAGGAGCTCAGGGGCACTGTAATTCACAAACCTGCAGAGTTATAAATGACAGCTATCGTCCAAAAATATACTGAAGTAAGGCTGCCAAGAGGACTTGAAAGCGGGGCAGAATTACAGGAAACCGATTTCAGGAGGCAGACTGGAATTGCATTGAAAGCATAGGAAAAGAGGCAGAACGTCCACAATGATGCACTTGGCCAAAAAGGGCGTATGCGTTTTTTCCTGAATATATTCAGGAAAAAACGCATACGCCCTTTTTGGCCAACCAAGCAAGCTTGCAAAGGAAATCTGCACTACAATGAAGTCTCACTTCCCCCTGGTCAAAAGGGCCATCTGAAAAAAGTGTAAAATCCAGAAAGACAGGACAGGCCATGGAGAACTGGGAGCCTTGTTATGCTGATGGGCGGGATGTAAATTGCCAACAGACACTCGGGAGAAGTGTATGGTGTTTCCTGAAACATCTAAAAAACAAAGCAACAGAGCCTAGGGCACTTCCACTTATGGTCCTATAGCTTAGGGAAATTAAAATCAAAAAGACACAGCCACCCCAAAGTTTGGGACGCCTCTGTTTACAAGAACCTCGTTTAGCGTACAAGTTCAACATCGCAGAAAGTGAAAAATGGATAAAGAAGTTGTGGTATTTACTTACAAAGCAATATCACTCAGCAATGAAATCTATGTCATCAGGCCCTTAGCAGCACAATGAGTGGATTCAGGTATGATGATTCTAACTGAAATAAGTCACACAGAAAAAGAAACATCATAAGATATCAGTAATACACGGAATGTAAACTTGGCTACACAGGAACTGAATTACAGAACAGAACAGGGTCTCAAATTTAGAAAACCAACTTATGCTTGCTTAAGGGTAAAGGTGAGTTGGGGTGCTGCATAAAACCAGAGATTGAAATGAGCACAGATAAAGTTCCTTAAGCCAAATATGGAATAGACAAGAGCTACTCCTTGCTCAACGAAATGGACTCAACACCGCATATTAAATGCCTAAGAATGTACCTGACTAGTAAGTATCTTAAAACCTATGGATTGCTATGTCTCCGAAAGAGAATCAAGCATGTGTACAGGGGCATAAACGCAGCAGTGATAGGATTGGAGAGGTTCGGTGAGCAAATGAAGACCCTTTGAAGTCATATTGCATGGTACCCATTCCACGGGTTTCAACTACCCAGGTTTAAGGTATTCTTCCTTCAGCTAAAACATGCATGTGGAACCTAGAGTATGATCAACCATGTGATCGGGAGACGTGTTCAAATATGTCTCAGTTTTCGTACCCTGGTACTCGGGTGCAACATTCCAGACGCTTTACTAACACCCTCCCGACTTGGAGAGTCAGTCCCTTTAACCTCCTGTTTGGCCCAGTTTGCAATTTCTGCGGAAGATGAACAGGAATAGCGAGAACCAATGAGAGACTAGCTGGAGGTGTCTGGATGGGCAAATTTAACTCTCATTTCCCACCAGGAAGAGGAATTAACCAAAGGCTCAGCGTGCCGTGCCGGAACCAGATTAGGGCCTGAAGCCATCCTGCGGTGTTGCGGCCAGCTCAAAAGAAAGCGAGTTGAAGAAAGGAGCTCAGGGGCACTGTAATTCACAAACCTGCAGAGTTATAAATGACAGCTATCGTCCAAAAATATACTGAAGTAAGGCTGCCAAGAGGACTTGAAAGCGGGGCAGAATTGCAGGAAACCGATTTCAGGAGGCAGACTGGAATTGCATTGAAAGCATAGGAAAAGAGGCAGAACGTCCACAATGATGCACTTGGCCAAAAAGGGCGTATGCGTTTTTTCCTGAATATATTCAGGAAAAAACGCATACGCCCTTTTTGGCCAACCAAGCAAGCTTGCAAAGGAAATCTGCACTACAATGAAGTCTCACTTCCCCCCGGTCAAAAGGGCCATCTGAAAAAAGTGTAAAATCCAGAAAGGCAGGACAGGCCATGGAGAACTGGGAGCCTTGTTATGCTGATGGGCGGGATGTAAATTGCCAACAGACACTCCGGAGAAGTGTATGGTGTTTCCTGAAACATCTAAAAAACAAAGCAACAGAGCCTAGGGCACTTCCACTTATGGTCCTATAGCTTAGGGAAATTAAAATCAAAAAGACACAGCCACCCCAAAGTTTGGGACGCCTCTGTTTACAAGAACCTCGTTTACAGTACAAGTTCAACATCGCAGAAAGTGAAAAATGGATAAAGAAGTTGTGGTATTTACTTACAAAGCAATATCACTCAGCAATGAAATCTATGTCATCAGGCCCTTAGCAGCACAATGAGTGGATTCAGGTATGATGATTCTAACTGAAATAAGTCACACAGAAAAAGAAACATCATAAGATATCAGTAATACACGGAATGTAAACTTGGCTCCAAAGGAACTGAATTGCAGAACAGAACAGGGTCTCAAATTTAGAAAACCAACTTATGCTTGCTTAAGGGGAAAGGTGAGTTGGGGTGCTGCATAAAACCAGAGATTGAAATGAGCACAGATAAAGTTCCTTAAGCCAAATATGGAATAGACAAGAGCTACTCCTTGCTCAACGAAATGGACTCAACACCGCATATTAAATGCCTAAGAATGTACCTGACTAGTAAGTATCTTAAAACCTATGGATTGCTATGTCTCCGAAAGAGAATCAAGCATGTGTACAGGGGCATAAACGCAGCAGTGATAGGATTGGAGAGGTTCGGTGAGCAAATGAAGACCCTTTGAAGTCATATTGCATGGTACCCATTCCACGGGTTTCAACTACCCAGGTTTAAGGTATTCTTCCTTCAGCTAAAACATGCATGTGGAACCTAGAGTATGATCAACCATGTGATCGGGAGACGTGTTCAAATATGTCTCAGTTTTCGTACCCTGGTACTCGGGTGCAACATTCCAGACGCTTTACTAACACCCTCCCGACTTGGAGAGTCAGTCCCTTTAACCTCCTGTTTGGCCCAGTTTGCAATTTCTGCGGAAGATGAACAGGAATAGCGAGAACCAATGAGAGACTAGCTGGAGGTGTCTGGACGGGCAAATTTAACTCTCATTTCCCACCAGGAAGAGGAATTAACCAAAGGCTCAGCGTGCCGTGCCGGAACCAGATTAGGGCCTGAAGCCATCCTGCGGTGTTGCGGCCAGCTCAAAAGAAAGCGAGTTGAAGAAAGGAGCTCAGGGGCACTGTAATTCACAAACCTGCAGAGTTATAAATGACAGCTATCGTCCAAAAATATACTGAAGTAAGGCTGCCAAGAGGACTTGAAAGCGGGGCAGAATTGCAGGAAACCGATTTCAGGAGGTAGACTGGAATTGCATTGAAAGCATAGGAAAAGAGCCAGAACGTCCACAATGATGCACTTGGCCAAAAAGGGCGTATGCATTTTTTCCTGAATATATTCAGGAAAAAACGCATACGCCCTTTTTGGCCAACCAAGCAAGCTTGCAAAGGAAATCTGCACTACAATGAAGTCTCACTTCCCCCCGGTCAAAAGGGCCATCTGAAAAAAGTGTAAAATCCAGAAAGGCAGGACAGGCCATGGAGAACTGGGAGCCTTGTTATGCTGATGGGCGGGATGTAAATTGCCAACAGACACTCGGGAGAAGTGTATGGTGTTTCCTGAAACATCTAAAAAACAAAGCAACAGAGCCTAGGGCACTTCCACTTATGGTCCTATAGCTTAGGGAAATTAAAATCAAAAAGACACAGCCACCCCAAAGTTTGGGACGCCTCTGTTTACAAGAACCTCGTTTACAGTACAAGTTCAACATTGCAGAAAGTGAAAAATGGATAAAGAAGTTGTGGTATTTACTTACAAAGCAATATCACTCAGCAATGAAATCTATGTCATCAGGCCCTTAGCAGCACAATGAGTGGATTCAGGTATGATGATTCTAACTGAAATAAGTCACACAGAAAAAGAAACATCATAAGATATCAGTAATACACGGAATGTAAACTTGGCTACACAGGAACTGAATTACAGAACAGAACAGGGTCTCAAATTTAGAAAACCAACTTATGCTTGCTTAAGGGGAAAGGTGAGTTGGGGTGCTGCATAAAACCAGAGATTGAAATGAGCACAGATAAAGTTCCTTAAGCCAAATATGGAATAGACAAGAGCTACTCCTTGCTCAACGAAATGGACTCAACACCGCATATTAAATGCCTAAGAATGTACCTGACTAGTAAGTATCTTAAAACCTATGGATTGCTATGTCTCCGAAAGAGAATCAAGCATGTGTACAGGGGCATAAACGCAGCAGTGATAGGATTGGAGAGGTTCGGTGAGCAAATGAAGACCCTTTGAAGTCATATTGCATGGTACCCATTCCACGGGTTTCAACTACCCAGGTTTAAGGTATTCTTCCTTCAGCTAAAACATGCATGTGGAACCTAGAGTATGATCAACCATGTGATCGGGAGACGTGTTCAAATATGTCTCAGTTTTCGTACCCTGGTACTCGGGTGCAACATTCCAGACGCTTTACTAACACCCTCCCGACTTGGAGAGTCAGTCCCTTTAACCTCCTGTTTGGCCCAGTTTGCAATTTCTGCGGAAGATGAACAGGAATAGCGAGAACCAATGAGAGACTAGCTGGAGGTGTCTGGACGGGCAAATTTAACTCTCATTTCCCACCAGGAAGAGGAATTAACCAAAGGCTCAGCGTGCCGTGCCGGAACCAGATTAGGGCCTGAAGCCATCCTGCGGTGTTGCGGCCAGCTCAAAAGAAAGCGAGTTGAAGAAAGGAGCTCAGGGGCACTGTAATTCACAAACCTGCAGAGTTATAAATGACAGCTATCGTCCAAAAATATACTGAAGTAAGGCTGCCAAGAGGACTTGAAAGCGGGGCAGAATTGCAGGAAACCGATTTCAGGAGGCAGACTGGAATTGCATTGAAAGCATAGGAAAAGAGGCAGAACGTCCACAATGATGCACTTGGCCAAAAAGGGCGTATGCGTTTTTTCCTGAATATATTCAGGAAAAAACGCATACGCCCTTTTTGGCCAACCAAGCAAGCTTGCAAAGGAAATCTGCACTACAATGAAGTCTCACTTCCCCCCGGTCAAAAGGGCCATCTGAAAAAAGTGTAAAATCCAGAAAGGCAGGACAGGCCATGGAGAACTGGGAGCCTTGTTATGCTGATGGGCGGGATGTAAATTGCCAACAGACACTCGGGAGAAGTGTATGGTGTTTCCTGAAACATCTAAAAAACAAAGCAACAGAGCCTAGGGCACTTCCACTTATGGTCCTATAGCTTAGGGAAATTAAAATCAAAAATACACAGCCACCCCAAAGTTTGGGACGCCTCTGTTTACAAGAACCTCGTTTACAGTACAAGTTCAACATTGCAGAAAGTGAAAAATGGATAAAGAAGTTGTGGTATTTACTTACAAAGCAATATCACTCAGCAATGAAATCTATGTCATCAGGCCCTTAGCAGCACAATGAGTGGATTCAGGTATGATGATTCTAACTGAAATAAGTCACACAGAAAAAGAAACATCATAAGATATCAGTAATACACGGAATGTAAACTTGGCTACACAGGAACTGAATTACAGAACAGAACAGGGTCTCAAATTTAGAAAACCAACTTATGCTTGCTTAAGGGTAAAGGTGAGTTGGGGTGCTGCATAAAACCAGAGATTGAAATGAGCACAGATAAAGTTCCTTAAGCCAAATATGGAATAGACAAGAGCTACTCCTTGCTCAACGAAATGGACTCAACACCGCATATTAAATGCCTAAGAATGTACCTGACTAGTAAGTATCTTAAAACCTATGGATTGCTATGTCTCCGAAAGAGAATCAAGCATGTGTACAGGGGCATAAACGCAGCAGTGATAGGATTGGAGAGGTTCGGTGAGCAAATGAAGACCCTTTGAAGTCATATTGCATGGTACCCATTCCACGGGTTTCAACTACCCAGGTTTAAGGTATTCTTCCTTCAGCTAAAACATGCATGTGGAACCTAGAGTATGATCAACCATGTGATCGGGAGACGTGTTCAAATATGTCTCAGTTTTCGTACCCTGGTACTCGGGTGCAACATTCCAGACGCTTTACTAACACCCTCCCGACTTGGAGAGTCAGTCCCTTTAACCTCCTGTTTGGCCCAGTTTGCAATTTCTGCGGAAGATGAACAGGAATAGCGAGAACCAATGAGAGACTAGCTGGAGGTGTCTGGACGGGCAAATTTAACTCTCATTTCCCACAAGGAAGAGGAATTAACCAAAGGCTCAGCGTGCCGTGCCGGAACCAGATTAGGGCCTGAAGCCATCCTGCGGTGTTGCGGCCAGCTCAAAAGAAAGCGAGTTGAAGAAAGGAGCTCAGGGGCACTGTAATTCACAAACCTGCAGAGTTATAAATGACAGCTATCGTCCAAAAATATACTGAAGTAAGGCTGCCAAGAGGACTTGAAAGCGGGGCAGAATTGCAGGAAACCGATTTCAGGAGGCAGACTGGAATTGCATTGAAAGCATAGGAAAAGAGGCAGAACGTCCACAATGATGCACTTGGCCAAAAAGGGCGTATGCGTTTTTTCCTGAATATATTCAGGAAAAAACGCATACGCCCTTTTTGGCCAACCAAGCAAGCTTGCAAAGGAAATCTGCACTACAATGAAGTCTCACTTCCCCCCGGTCAAAAGGGCCATCTGTAAAAAGTGTAAAATCCAGAAAGGCAGGACAGGCCATGGAGAACTGGGAGCCTTGTTATGCTGATGGGCGGGATGTAAATTGCCAACAGACACTCGGGAGAAGTGTATGGTGTTTCCTGAAACATCTAAAAAACAAAGCAACAGAGCCTAGGGCACTTCCACTTATGGTCCTATAGCTTAGGGAAATTAAAATCAAAAAGACACAGCCACCCCAAAGTTTGGGACGCCTCTGTTTACAAGAACCTCGTTTACAGTACAAGTTCAACATCGCAGAAAGTGAAAAATGGATAAAGAAGTTGTGGTATTTACTTACAAAGCAATATCACTCAGCAATGAAATCTATGTCATCAGGCCCTTAGCAGCACAATGAGTGGATTCAGGTATGATGATTCTAACTGAAATAAGTCACACAGAAAAAGAAACATCATAAGATATCAGTAATACACGGAATGTAAACTTGGCTACACAGGAACTGAATTACAGAACAGAACAGGGTCTCAAATTTAGAAAACCAACTTATGCTTGCTTAAGGGGAAAGGTGAGTTGGGGTGCTGCATAAAACCGGAGATTGAAATGAGCACAGATAAAGTTCCTTAAGCCAAATATGGAATAGACAAGAGCTACTCCTTGCTCAACGAAATGGACTCAACACCGCATATTAAATGCCTAAGAATGTACCTGACTAGTAAGTATCTTAAAACCTATGGATTGCTATGTCTCCGAAAGAGAATCAAGCATGTGTACAGGGGCATAAACGCAGCAGTGATAGGATTGGAGAGGTTCGGTGAGCAAATGAAGACCCTTTGAAGTCATATTGCATCGTACCCATTCCACGGGTTTCAACTACCCAGGTTTAAGGTATTCTTCCTTCAGCTAAAACATGCATGTGGAACCTAGAGTATGATCAACCATGTGATCGGGAGACGTGTTCAAATATGTCTCAGTTTTCGTACCCTGGTACTCGGGTGCAACATTCCAGACGCTTTACTAACACCCTCCCGACTTGGAGAGTCAGTCCCTTTAACCTCCTGTTTGGCCCAGTTTGCAATTTCTGCGGAAGATGAACAGGAATAGCGAGAACCAATGAGAGACTAGCTGGAGGTGTCTGGACGGGCAAATTTAACTCTCATTTCCCACCAGGAAGAGGAATTAACCAAAGGCTCAGCGTGCCGTGCCGGAACCAGATTAGGGCCTGAAGCCATCCTGCGGTGTTGCGGCCAGCTCAAAAGAAAGCGAGTTGAAGAAAGGAGCTCAGGGGCACTGTAATTCACAAACCTGCAGAGTTATAAATGACAGCTATCGTCCAAAAATATACTGAAGTAAGGCTGCCAAGAGGACTTGAAAGCGGGACAGAATTGCAGGAAACCGATTTCAGGAGGCAGACTGGAATTGCATTGAAAGCATAGGAAAAGAGGCAGAACGTCCACAATGATGCACTTGGCCAAAAAGGGCGTATGCGTTTTTTCCTGAATATATTCAGGAAAAAACGCATACGCCCTTTTTGGCCAACCAAGCAAGCTTGCAAAGGAAATCTGCACTACAATGAAGTCTCACTTCCCCCTGGTCAAAAGGGCCATCTGAAAAAAGTGTAAAATCCAGAAAGACAGGACAGGCCATGGAGAACTGGGAGCCTTGTTATGCTGATGGGCGGGATGTAAATTGCCAACAGACACTCGGGAGAAGTGTATGGTGTTTCCTGAAACATCTAAAAAACAAAGCAACAGAGCCTAGGGCACTTCCACTTATGGTCCTATAGCTTAGGGAAATTAAAATCAAAAAGACACAGCCACCCCAAAGTTTGGGACGCCTCTGTTTACAAGAACCTCGTTTAGCGTACAAGTTCAACATCGCAGAAAGTGAAAAATGGATAAAGAAGTTGTGGTATTTACTTACAAAGCAATATCACTCAGCAATGAAATCTATGTCATCAGGCCCTTAGCAGCACAATGAGTGGATTCAGGTATGATGATTCTAACTGAAATAAGTCACACAGAAAAAGAAACATCATAAGATATCAGTAATACACGGAATGTAAACTTGGCTACACAGGAACTGAATTACAGAACAGAACAGGGTCTCAAATTTAGAAAACCAACTTATGCTTGCTTAAGGGTAAAGGTGAGTTGGGGTGCTGCATAAAACCAGAGATTGAAATGAGCACAGATAAAGTTCCTTAAGCCAAATATGGAATAGACAAGAGCTACTCCTTGCTCAACGAAATGGACTCAACACCGCATATTAAATGCCTAAGAATGTACCTGACTAGTAAGTATCTTAAAACCTATGGATTGCTATGTCTCCGAAAGAGAATCAAGCATGTGTACAGGGGCATAAACGCAGCAGTGATAGGATTGGAGAGGTTCGGTGAGCAAATGAAGACCCTTTGAAGTCATATTGCATGGTACCCATTCCACGGGTTTCAACTACCCAGGTTTAAGGTATTCTTCCTTCAGCTAAAACATGCATGTGGAACCTAGAGTATGATCAACCATGTGATCGGGAGACGTGTTCAAATATGTCTCAGTTTTCGTACCCTGGTACTCGGGTGCAACATTCCAGACGCTTTACTAACACCCTCCCGACTTGGAGAGTCAGTCCCTTTAACCTCCTGTTTGGCCCAGTTTGCAATTTCTGCGGAAGATGAACAGGAATAGCGAGAACCAATGAGAGACTAGCTGGAGGTGTCTGGATGGGCAAATTTAACTCTCATTTCCCACCAGGAAGAGGAATTAACCAAAGGCTCAGCGTGCCGTGCCGGAACCAGATTAGGGCCTGAAGCCATCCTGCGGTGTTGCGGCCAGCTCAAAAGAAAGCGAGTTGAAGAAAGGAGCTCAGGGGCACTGTAATTCACAAACCTGCAGAGTTATAAATGACAGCTATCGTCCAAAAATATACTGAAGTAAGGCTGCCAAGAGGACTTGAAAGCGGGGCAGAATTGCAGGAAACCGATTTCAGGAGGCAGACTGGAATTGCATTGAAAGCATAGGAAAAGAGGCAGAACGTCCACAATGATGCACTTGGCCAAAAAGGGCGTATGCGTTTTTTCCTGAATATATTCAGGAAAAAACGCATACGCCCTTTTTGGCCAACCAAGCAAGCTTGCAAAGGAAATCTGCACTACAATGAAGTCTCACTTCCCCCCGGTCAAAAGGGCCATCTGAAAAAAGTGTAAAATCCAGAAAGGCAGGACAGGCCATGGAGAACTGGGAGCCTTGTTATGCTGATGGGCGGGATGTAAATTGCCAACAGACACTCCGGAGAAGTGTATGGTGTTTCCTGAAACATCTAAAAAACAAAGCAACAGAGCCTAGGGCACTTCCACTTATGGTCCTATAGCTTAGGGAAATTAAAATCAAAAAGACACAGCCACCCCAAAGTTTGGGACGCCTCTGTTTACAAGAACCTCGTTTACAGTACAAGTTCAACATCGCAGAAAGTGAAAAATGGATAAAGAAGTTGTGGTATTTACTTACAAAGCAATATCACTCAGCAATGAAATCTATGTCATCAGGCCCTTAGCAGCACAATGAGTGGATTCAGGTATGATGATTCTAACTGAAATAAGTCACACAGAAAAAGAAACATCATAAGATATCAGTAATACACGGAATGTAAACTTGGCTACACAGGAACTGAATTACAGAACAGAACAGGGTCTCAAATTTAGAAAACCAACTTATGCTTGCTTAAGGGTAAAGGTGAGTTGGGGTGCTGCATAAAACCAGAGATTGAAATGAGCACAGATAAAGTTCCTTAAGCCAAATATGGAATAGACAAGAGCTACTCCTTGCTCAACGAAATGGACTCAACACCGCATATTAAATGCCTAAGAATGTACCTGACTAGTAAGTATCTTAAAACCTATGGATTGCTATGTCTCCGAAAGAGAATCAAGCATGTGTACAGGGGCATAAACACAGCAGTGATAGGATTGGAGAGGTTCGGTGAGCAAATGAAGACCCTTTGAAGTCATATTGCATGGTACCCATTCCACGGGTTTCAACTACCCAGGTTTAAGGTATTCTTCCTTCAGCTAAAACATGCATGTGGAACCTAGAGTATGATCAACCATGTGATCGGGAGACGTGTTCAAATATGTCTCAGTTTTCGTACCCTGGTACTCGGGTGCAACATTCCAGACGCTTTACTAACACCCTCCCGACTTGGAGAGTCAGTCCCTTTAACCTCCTGTTTGGCCCAGTTTGCAATTTCTGCGGAAGATGAACAGGAATAGCGAGAACCAATGAGAGACTAGCTGGAGGTGTCTGGACGGGCAAATTTAACTCTCATTTCCCACCAGGAAGAGGAATTAACCAAAGGCTCAGCGTGCCGTGCCGGAACCAGATTAGGGCCTGAAGCCATCCTGCGGTGTTGTGGCCAGCTCAAAAGAAAGCGAGTTGAAGAAAGGAGCTCAGGGGCACTGTAATTCACAAACCTGCAGAGTTATAAATGACAGCTATCGTCCAAAAATATACTGAAGTAAGGCTGCCAAGAGGACTTGAAAGCGGGGCAGAATTGCAGGAAACCGATTTCAGGAGGTAGACTGGAATTGCATTGAAAGCATAGGAAAAGAGGCAGAACGTCCACAATGATGCACTTGGCCAAAAAGGGCGTATGCGTTTTTTCCTGAATATATTCAGGAAAAAACGCACACGCCCTTTTTGGCCAACCAAGCAAGCTTGCAAAGGAAATCTGCACTACAATGAAGTCTCACTTCCCCCCGGTCAAAAGGGC
This sequence comes from Pseudorca crassidens, assembly GCF_039906515.1. NCBI lineage: Eukaryota > Metazoa > Chordata > Mammalia > Artiodactyla > Delphinidae > Pseudorca > Pseudorca crassidens. The sequence continues at coordinate 358,012 of NW_027136059.1, read as the reverse complement.
CATCTGAAAAAAGTGTAAAATCCAGAAAGGCAGGACAGGCCATGGAGAACTGGGAGCCTTGTTATGCTGATGGGTGGGATGTAAATTGCCAACAGACACTCGGGAGAAGTGTATGGTGTTTCCTGAAACATCTAAAAAACAAAGCAACAGAGCCTAGGGCACTTCCACTTATGGTCCTATAGCTTAGGGAAATTAAAATCAAAAAGACACAGCCACCCCAAAGTTTGGGACGCCTCTGTTTACAAGAACCTCGTTTACAGTACAAGTTCAACATCGCAGAAAGTGAAAAATGGATAAAGAAGTTGTGGTATTTACTTACAAAGCAATATCACTCAGCAATGAAATCTATGTCATCAGGCCCTTAGCAGCACAATGAGTGGATTCAGGTATGATGATTCTAACTGAAATAAGTCACACAGAAAAAGAAACATCATAAGATATCAGTAATACACGGAATGTAAACTTGGCTACACAGGAACTGAATTACAGAACAGAACAGCGTCTCAAATTTAGAAAACCAACTTATGCTTGCTTAAGGGGAAAGGTGAGTTGGGGTGCTGCATAAAACCAGAGATTGAAATGAGCACAGATAAAGTTCCTTAAGCCAAATATGGAATAGACAAGAGCTACTCCTTGCTCAACGAAATGGACTCAACACCGCATATTAAATGCCTAAGAATGTACCTGACTAGTAAGTATCTTAAAACCTATGGATTGCTATGTCTCCGAAAGAGAATCAAGCATGTGTACAGGGGCATAAACGCAGCAGTGATAGGATTGGAGAGGTTCGGTGAGCAAATGAAGACCCTTTGAAGTCATATTGCATGGTACCCATTCCACGGGTTTCAACTACCCAGGTTTAAGGTATTCTTCCTTCAGCTAAAACATGCATGTGGAACCTAGAGTATGATCAACCATGTGATCGGGAGACGTGTTCAAATATGTCTCAGTTTTCGTACCCTGGTACTCGGGTGCAACATTCCAGACGCTTTACTAACACCCTCCCGACTTGGAGAGTCAGTCCCTTTAACCTCCTGTTTGGCCCAGTTTGCAATTTCTGCGGAAGATGAACAGGAATAGCGAGAACCAATGAGAGACTAGCTGGAGGTGTCTGGACGGGCAAATTTAACTCTCATTTCCCACCAGGAAGAGGAATTAACCAAAGGCTCAGCGTGCCGTGCCGGAACCAGATTAGGGCCTGAAGCCATCCTGCGGTGTTGCGGCCAGCTCAAAAGAAAGCGAGTTGAAGAAAGGAGCTCAGGGGCACTGTAATTCACAAACCTGCAGAGTTATAAATGACAGCTATCGTCCAAAAATATACTGAAGTAAGGCTGCCAAGAGGACTTGAAAGCGGGGCAGAATTGCAGGAAACCGATTTCAGGAGGTAGACTGGAATTGCATTGAAAGCATAGGAAAAGAGGCAGAACGTCCACAATGATGCACTTGGCCAAAAAGGGCGTATGCGTTTTTTCCTGAATATATTCAGGAAAAAACGCATACGCCCTTTTTGGCCAACCAAGCAAGCTTGCAAAGGAAATCTGCACTACAATGAAGTCTCACTTCCCCCCGGTCAAAAGGGCCATCTGAAAAAAGTGTAAAATCCAGAAAGGCAGGACAGGCCATGGAGAACTGGGAGCCTTGTTATGCTGATGGGCGGGATGTAAATTGCCAACAGACACTCGGGAGAAGTGTATGGTGTTTCCTGAAACATCTAAAAAACAAAGCAACAGAGCCTAGGGCACTTCCACTTATGGTCCTATAGCTTAGGGAAATTAAAATCAAAAAGACACAGCCACCCCAAAGTTTGGGACGCCTCTGTTTACAAGAACCTCGTTTACTGTACAAGTTCAACATCGCAGAAAGTGAAAAATGGATAAAGAAGTGGTATTTACTTACAAAGCAATATCACTCAGCAATGAAATCTATGTCATCAGGCCCTTAGCAGCACAATGAGTGGATTCAGGTATGATGATTCTAACTGAAATAAGTCACACAGAAAAAGAAACATCATAAGATATCAGTAATACACGGAATGTAAACTTGGCTACACAGGAACTGAATTACAGAACAGAACAGGGTCTCAAATTTAGAAAACCAACTTATGCTTGCTTAAGGGTAAAGGTGAGTTGGGGTGCTTCATAAAACCAGAGATTGAAATGAGCACAGATAAAGTTCCTTAAGCCAAATATGGAATAGACAAGAGCTACTCCTTGCTCAACGAAATGGACTCAACACCGCATATTAAATGCCTAAGAATGTACCTGACTAGTAAGTATCTTAAAACCTATGGATTGCTATGTCTCCGAAAGAGAATCAAGCATGTGTACAGGGGCATAAACGCAGCAGTGATAGGATTGGAGAGGTTCGGTGAGCAAATGAAGACCCTTTGAAGTCATATTGCATGGTACCCATTCCACGGGTTTCAACTACCCAGGTTTAAGGTATTCTTCCTTCAGCTAAAACATGCATGTGGAACCTAGAGTATGATCAACCATGTGATCGGGAGACGTGTTCAAATATGTCTCAGTTTTCGTACCCTGGTACTCGGGTGCAACATTCCAGACACTTTACTAACACCCTCCCGACTTGGAGAGTCAGTCCCTTTAACCTCCTGTTTGGCCCAGTTTGCAATTTCTGTGGAAGATGAACAGGAATAGCGAGAACCAATGAGAGACTAGCTGGAGGTGTCTGGACGGGCAAATTTAACTCTCATTTCCCACCAGGAAGAGGAATTAACCAAAGGCTCAGCGTGCCGTGCCGGAACCAGATTAGGGCCTGAAGCCATCCTGCGGTGTTGCGGCCAGCTCAAAAGAAAGCGAGTTGAAGAAAGGAGCTCAGGGGCACTGTAATTCACAAACCTGCAGAGTTATAAATGACAGCTATCGTCCAAAAATATACTGAAGTAAGGCTGCCAAGAGGACTTGAAAGCGGGGCAGAATTGCAGGAAACCGATTTCAGGAGGTAGACTGGAATTGCATTGAAAGCATAGGAAAAGAGGCAGAACGTCCACAATGATGCACTTGGCCAAAAAGGGCGTATGCGTTTTTTCCTGAATATATTCAGGAAAAAACGCATACGCCCTTTTTGGCCAACCAAGCAAGCTTGCAAAGGAAATCTGCACTACAATGAAGTCTCACTTCCCCCCGGTCAAAAGGGCCATCTGAAAAAAGTGTAAAATCCAGAAAGGCAGGACAGGCCATGGAGAACTGGGAGCCTTGTTATGCTGATGGGCGGGATGTAAATTGCCAACAGACACTCGGGAGAAGTGTATGGTGTTTCCTGAAACATCTAAAAAACAAAGCAACAGAGCCTAGGGCACTTCCACTTATGGTCCTATAGCTTAGGGAAATTAAAATCAAAAAGACACAGCCACCCCAAAGTTTGGGACGCCTCTGTTTACAAGAACCTCGTTTACAGTACAAGTTCAACATCGCAGAAAGTGAAAAATGGATAAAGAAGTTGTGGTATTTACTTACAAAGCAATATCACTCAGCAATGAAATCTATGTCATCAGGCCCTTAGCAGCACAATGAGTGGATTCAGGTATGATGATTCTAACTGAAATAAGTCACACAGAAAAAGAAACATCATAAGATATCAGTAATACACGGAATGTAAACTTGGCTACACAGGAACTGAATTACAGAACAGAACAGGGTCTCAAATTTAGAAAACCAACTTATGCTTGCTTAAGGGGAAAGGTGAGTTGGGGTGCTGCATAAAACCAGAGATTGAAATGAGCACAGATAAAGTTCCTTAAGCCAAATATGGAATAGACAAGAGCTACTCCTTGCTCAACGAAATGGACTCAACACCGCATATTAAATGCCTAAGAATGTACCTGACTAGTAAGTATCTTAAAACCTATGGATTGCTATGTCTCCGAAAGAGAATCAAGCATGTGTACAGGGGCATAAACGCAGCAGTGATAGGATTGGAGAGGTTCGGTGAGCAAATGAAGACCCTTTGAAGTCATATTGCATGGTACCCATTCCACGGGTTTCAACTACCCAGGTTTAAGGTATTCTTCCTTCAGCTAAAACATGCATGTGGAACCTAGAGTATGATCAACCATGTGATCGGGAGACGTGTTCAAATATGTCTCAGTTTTCGTACCCTGGTACTCGGGTGCAACATTCCAGACGCTTTACTAACACCCTCCCGACTTGGAGAGTCAGTCCCTTTAACCTCCTGTTTGGCCCAGTTTGCAATTTCTGCGGAAGATGAACAGGAATAGCGAGAACCAATGAGAGACTAGCTGGAAGGTGTCTGGACGGGCAAATTTAACTCTCATTTCCCACCAGGAAGAGGAATTAACCAAAGGCTCAGCGTGCCGTGCCGGAACCAGATTAGGGCCTGAAGCCATCCTGCGGTGTTGCGGCCAGCTCAAAAGAAAGCGAGTTGAAGAAAGGAGCTCAGGGGCACTGTAATTCACAAACCTGCAGAGTTATAAATGACAGCTATCGTCCAAAAATATACTGAAGTAAGGCTGCCAAGAGGACTTGAAAGCGGGGCAGAATTGCAGGAAACCGATTTCAGGAGGCAGACTGGAATTGCATTGAAAGCATAGGAAAAGAGGCAGAACGTCCACAATGATGCACTTGGCCAAAAAGGGCGTATGCGTTTTTTCCTGAATATATTCAGGAAAAAACGCATACGCCCTTTTTGGCCAACCAAGCAAGCTTGCAAAGGAAATCTGCACTACAATGAAGTCTCACTTCCCCCCGGTCAAAAGGGCCATCTGAAAAAAGTGTAAAATCCAGAAAGGCAGGACAGGCCATGGAGAACTGGGAGCCTTGTTATGCTGATGGGCGGGATGTAAATTGCCAACAGACACTCGGGAGAAGTGTATGGTGTTTCCTGAAACATCTAAAAAACAAAGCAACAGAGCCTAGGGCACTTCCACTTATGGTCCTATAGCTTAGGGAAATTAAAATCAAAAAGACACAGCCACCCCAAAGTTTGGGACGCCTCTGTTTACAAGAACCTCGTTTACCGTACAAGTTCAACATCGCAGAAAGTGAAAAATGGATAAAGAAGTTGTGGTATTTACTTACAAAGCAATATCACTCAGCAATGAAATCTATGTCATCAGGCCCTTAGCAGCACAATGAGTGGATTCAGGTATGATGATTCTAACTGAAATAAGTCACACAGAAAAAGAAACATCATAAGATATCAATAATACACGGAATGTAAACTTGGCTACACAGGAACTGAATTACAGAACAGAACAGGGTCTCAAATTTAGAAAACCAACTTATGCTTGCTTAAGGGGAAAGGTGAGTTGGGGTGCTGCATAAAACCAGAGATTGAAATGAGCACAGATAAAGTTCCTTAAGCCAAATATGGAATAGACAAGAGCTACTCCTTGCTCAACGAAATGGACTCAACACCGCATATTAAATGCCTAAGAATGTACCTGACTAGTAAGTATCTTAAAACCTATGGATTGCTATGTCTCCGAAAGAGAATCAAGCATGTGTACAGGGGCATAAACGCAGCAGTGATAGGATTGGAGAGGTTCGGTGAGCAAATGAAGACCCTTTGAAGTCATATTGCATGGTACCCATTCCACGGGTTTCAACTACCCAGGTTTAAGGTATTCTTCCTTCAGCTAAAACATGCATGTGGAACCTAGAGTATGATCAACCATGTGATCGGGAGACGTGTTCAAATATGTCTCAGTTTTCGTACCCTGGTACTCGGGTGCAACATTCCAGACGCTTTACTAACACCCTCCCGACTTGGAGAGTCAGTCCCTTTAACCTCCTGTTTGGCCCAGTTTGCAATTTCTGCGGAAGATGAACAGGAATAGCGAGAACCAATGAGAGACTAGCTGGAAGGTGTCTGGACGGGCAAATTTAACTCTCATTTCCCACCAGGAAGAGGAATTAACCAAAGGCTCAGCGTGCCGTGCCGGAACCAGATTAGGGCCTGAAGCCATCCTGCGGTGGTGCGGCCAGCTCAAAAGAAAGCGAGTTGAAGAAAGGAGCTCAGGGGCACTGTAATTCACAAACCTGCAGAGTTATAAATGACAGCTATCGTCCAAAAATATACTGAAGTAAGGCTGCCAAGAGGACTTGAAAGCGGGGCAGAATTGCAGGAAACCGATTTCAGGAGGTAGACTGGAATTGCATTGAAAGCATAGGAAAAGAGGCAGAACGTCCACAATGATGCACTTGGCCAAAAAGGGCGTATGCGTTTTTTCCTGAATATATTCAGGAAAAAACGCATACGCCCTTTTTGGCCAACCAAGCAAGCTTGCAAAGGAAATCTGCACTACAATGAAGTCTCACTTCCCCCCGGTCAAAAGGGCCATCTGAAAAAAGTGTAAAATCCAGAAAGGCAGGACAGGCCATGGAGAACTGGGAGCCTTGTTATGCTGATGGGCGGGATGTAAATTGCCAACAGACACTCAGGAGAAGTGTATGGTGTTTCCTGAAACATCTAAAAAACAAAGCAACAGAGCCTAGGGCACTTCCACTTATGGTCCTATAGCTTAGGGAAATTAAAATCAAAAAGACACAGCCACCCCAAAGTTTGGGACGCCTCTGTTTACAAGAACCTCGTTTACCGTACAAGTTCAACATCGCAGAAAGTGAAAAATGGATAAAGAAGTTGTGGTATTTACTTACAAAGCAATATCACTCAGCAATGAAATCTATGTCATCAGGCCCTTAGCAGCACAATGAGTGGATTCAGGTATGATGATTCTAACTGAAATAAGTCACACAGAAAAAGAAACATCATAAGATATCAATAATACACGGAATGTAAACTTGGCTACACAGGAACTGAATTACAGAACAGAACAGGGTCTCAAATTTAGAAAACCAACTTATGCTTGCTTAAGGGGAAAGGTGAGTTGGGGTGCTGCATAAAACCAGAGATTGAAATGAGCACAGATAAAGTTCCTTAAGCCAAATATGGAATAGACAAGAGCTACTCCTTGCTCAACGAAATGGACTCAACACCGCATATTAAATGCCTAAGAATGTACCTGACTAGTAAGTATCTTAAAACCTATGGATTGCTATGTCTCCGAAAGAGAATCAAGCATGTGTACAGGGGCATAAACGCAGCAGTGATAGGATTGGAGAGGTTCGGTGAGCAAATGAAGACCCTTTGAAGTCATATTGCATGGTACCCATTCCACGGGTTTCAACTACCCAGGTTTAAGGTATTCTTCCTTCAGCTAAAACATGCATGTGGAACCTAGAGTATGATCAACCATGTGATCGGGAGACGTGTTCAAATATGTCTCAGTTTTCGTACCCTGGTACTCGGGTGCAACATTCCAGACGCTTTACTAACACCCTCCCGACTTGGAGAGTCAGTCCCTTTAACCTCCTGTTTGGCCCAGTTTGCAATTTCTGCGGAAGATGAACAGGAATAGCGAGAACCAATGAGAGACTAGCTGGAAGGTGTCTGGACGGGCAAATTTAACTCTCATTTCCCACCAGGAAGAGGAATTAACCAAAGGCTCAGCGTGCCGTGCCGGAACCAGATTAGGGCCTGAAGCCATCCTGCGGTGTTGCGGCCAGCTCAAAAGAAAGCGAGTTGAAGAAAGGAGCTCAGGGGCACTGTAATTCACAAACCTGCAGAGTTATAAATGACAGCTATCGTCCAAAAATATACTGAAGTAAGGCTGCCAAGAGGACTTGAAAGCGGGGCAGAATTGCAGGAAACCGATTTCAGGAGGTAGACTGGAATTGCATTGAAAGCATAGGAAAAGAGGCAGAACGTCCACAATGATGCACTTGGCCAAAAAGGGCGTATGCGTTTTTTCCTGAATATATTCAGGAAAAAACGCATACGCCCTTTTTGGCCAACCAAGCAAGCTTGCAAAGGAAATCTGCACTACAATGAAGTCTCACTTCCCCCCGGTCAAAAGGGCCATCTGAAAAAAGTGTAAAATCCAGAAAGGCAGGACAGGCCATGGAGAACTGGGAGCCTTGTTATGCTGATGGGCGGGATGTAAATTGCCAACAGACACTCAGGAGAAGTGTATGGTGTTTCCTGAAACATCTAAAAAACAAAGCAACAGAGCCTAGGGCACTTCCACTTATGGTCCTATAGCTTAGGGAAATTAAAATCAAAAAGACACAGCCACCCCAAAGTTTGGGACGCCTCTGTTTACAAGAACCTCGTTTACCGTACAAGTTCAACATCGCAGAAAGTGAAAAATGGATAAAGAAGTTGTGGTATTTACTTACAAAGCAATATCACTCAGCAATGAAATCTATGTCATCAGGCCCTTAGCAGCACAATGAGTGGATTCAGGTATGATGATTCTAACTGAAATAAGTCACACAGAAAAAGAAACATCATAAGATATCAGTAATACACGGAATGTAAACTTGGCTACACAGGAACTGAATTACAGAACAGAACAGGGTCTCAAATTTAGAAAACCAACTTATGCTTGCTTAAGGGTAAAGGTGAGTTGGGGTGCTGCATAAAACCAGAGATTGAAATGAGCACAGATAAAGTTCCTTAAGCCAAATATGGAATAGACAAGAGCTACTCCTTGCTCAACGAAATGGACTCAACACCGCATATTAAATGCCTAAGAATGTACCTGACTAGTAAGTATCTTAAAACCTATGGATTGCTATGTCTCCGAAAGAGAATCAAGCATGTGTACAGGGGCATAAACGCAGCAGTGATAGGATTGGAGAGGTTCGGTGAGCAAATGAAGACCCTTTGAAGTCATATTGCATGGTACCCATTCCACGGGTTTCAACTACCCAGGTTTAAGGTATTCTTCCTTCAGCTAAAACATGCATGTGGAACCTAGAGTATGATCAACCATGTGATCGGGAGACGTGTTCAAATATGTCTCAGTTTTCGTACCCTGGTACTCGGGTGCAACATTCCAGACGCTTTACTAACACCCTCCCGACTTGGAGAGTCAGTCCCTTTAACCTCCTGTTTGGCCCAGTTTGCAATTTCTGCGGAAGATGAACAGGAATAGCGAGAACCAATGAGAGACTAGCTGGAAGGTGTCTGGACGGGCAAATTTAACTCTCATTTCCCACGAGGAAGAGGAATTAACCAAAGGCTCAGCGTGCCGTGCCGGAACCAGATTAGGGCCTGAAGCCATCCTGCGGTGTTGCGGCCAGGTCACAAGAAAGCGAGTTGAAGAAAGGAGCTCAGGGGCACTGTAATTCACAAACCTGCAGAGTTATAAATGACAGCTATCGTCCAAAAATATACTGAAGTAAGGCTGCCAAGAGGACTTGAAAGCGGGGCAGAATTGCAGGAAACCGATTTCAGGAGGTAGACTGGAATTGCATTGAAAGCATAGGAAAAGAGGCAGAACGTCCACAATGATGCACTTGGCCAAAAAGGGCGTATGCGTTTTTTCCTGAATATATTCAGGAAAAAACGCATACGCCCTTTTTGGCCAACCAAGCAAGCTTGCAAAGGAAATCTGCACTACAATGAAGTCTCACTTCCCCCCGGTCAAAAGGGCCATCTGAAAAAAGTGTAAAATCCAGAAAGGCAGGACAGGCCATGGAGAACTGGGAGCCTTGTTATGCTGATGGGCGGGATGTAAATTGCCAACAGACACTCGGGAGAAGTGTATGGTGTTTCCTGAAACATCTAAAAAACAAAGCAACAGAGCCTAGGGCACTTCCACTTATGGTCCTATAGCTTAGGGAAATTAAAATCAAAAAGACACAGCCACCCCAAAGTTTGGGACGCCTCTGTTTACAAGAACCTCGTTTACCGTACAAGTTCAACATCGCAGAAAGTGAAAAATGGATAAAGAAGTTGTGGTATTTACTTACAAAGCAATATCACTCAGCAATGAAATCTATGTCATCAGGCCCTTAGCAGCACAATGAGTGGATTCAGGTATGATGATTCTAACTGAAATAAGTCACACAGAAAAAGAAACATCATAAGATATCAGTAATACACGGAATGTAAACTTGGCTACACAGGAACTGAATTACAGAACAGAACAGGGTCTCAAATTTAGAAAACCAACTTATGCTTGCTTAAGGGGAAAGGTGAGTTGGGGTGCTGCATAAAACCAGAGATTGAAATGAGCACAGATAAAGTTCCTTAAGCCAAATATGGAATAGACAAGAGCTACTCCTTGCTCAACGAAATGGACTCAACACCGCATATTAAATGCCTAAGAATGTACCTGACTAGTAAGTATCTTAAAACCTATGGATTGCTATGTCTCCGAAAGAGAATCAAGCATGTGTACAGGGGCATAAACGCAGCAGTGATAGGATTGGAGAGGTTCGGTGAGCAAATGAAGACCCTTTGAAGTCATATTGCATGGTACCCATTCCACGGGTTTCAACTACCCAGGTTTAAGGTATTCTTCCTTCAGCTAAAACATGCATGTGGAACCTAGAGTATGATCAACCATGTGATCGGGAGACGTGTTCAAATATGTCTCAGTTTTCGTACCCTGGTACTCGGGTGCAACATTCCAGACGCTTTACTAACACCCTCCCGACTTGGAGAGTCAGTCCCTTTAACCTCCTGTTTGGCCCAGTTTGCAATTTCTGCGGAAGATGAACAGGAATAGCGAGAACCAATGAGAGACTAGCTGGAAGGTGTCTGGACGGGCAAATTTAACTCTCATTTCCCACCAGGAAGAGGAATTAACCAAAGGCTCAGCGTGCCGTGCCGGAACAAGATTAGGGCCTGAAGCCATCCTGCGGTGTTGCGGCCAGCTCAAAAGAAAGCGAGTTGAAGAAAGGAGCTCAGGGGCACTGTAATTCACAAACCTGCAGAGTTATAAATGACAGCTATCGTCCAAAAATATACTGAAGTAAGGCTGCCAAGAGGACTTGAAAGCGGGGCAGAATTGCAGGAAACCGATTTCAGGAGGCAGACTGGAATTGCATTGAAAGCATAGGAAAAGAGGCAGAACGTCCACAATGATGCACTTGGCCAAAAAGGGCGTATGCGTTTTTTCCTGAATATATTCAGGAAAAAACGCATACGCCCTTTTTGGCCAACCAAGCAAGCTTGCAAAGGAAATCTGCACTACAATGAAGTCTCACTTCCCCCCGGTCAAAAGGGCCATCTGAAAAAAGTGTAAAATCCAGAAAGGCAGGACAGGCCATGGAGAACTGGGAGCCTTGTTATGCTGATGGGCGGGATGTAAATTGCCAACAGACACTCGGGAGAAGTGTATGGTGTTTCCTGAAACATCTAAAAAACAAAGCAACAGAGCCTAGGGCACTTCCACTTATGGTCCTATAGCTTAGGGAAATTAAAATCAAAAAGACACAGCCACCCCAAAGTTTGGGACGCCTCTGTTTACAAGAACCTCGTTTACCGTACAAGTTCAACATCGCAGAAAGTGAAAAATGGATAAAGAAGTTGTGGTATTTACTTACAAAGCAATATCACTCAGCAATGAAATCTATGTCATCAGGCCCTTAGCAGCACAATGAGTGGATTCAGGTATGATGATTCTAACTGAAATAAGTCACACAGAAAAAGAACCATCATAAGATATCAGTAATACACGGAATGTAAACTTGGCTACACAGGAACTGAATTACAGAACAGAACAGGGTCTCAAATTTAGAAAACCAACTTATGCTTGCTTAAGGGGAAAGGTGAGTTGGGGTGCTGCATAAAACCAGAGATTGAAATGAGCACAGATAAAGTTCCTTAAGCCAAATATGGAATAGACAAGAGCTACTCCTTGCTCAACGAAATGGACTCAACACCGCATATTAAATGCCTAAGAATGTACCTGACTAGTAAGTATCTTAAAACCTATGGATTGCTATGTCTCCGAAAGAGAATCAAGCATGTGTACAGGGGCATAAACGCAGCAGTGATAGGATTGGAGAGGTTCGGTGAGCAAATGAAGACCCTTTGAAGTCATATTGCATGGTACCCATTCCACGGGTTTCAACTACCCAGGTTTAAGGTATTCTTCCTTCAGCTAAAACATGCATGTGGAACCTAGAGTATGATCAACCATGTGATCGGGAGACGTGTTCAAATATGTCTCAGTTTTCGTACCCTGGTACTCGGGTGCAACATTCCAGACACTTTACTAACACCCTCCCGACTTGGAGAGTCAGTCCCTTTAACCTCCTGTTTGGCCCAGTTTGCAATTTCTGCGGAAGATGAACAGGAATAGCGAGAACCAATGAGAGACTAGCTGGAAGGTGTCTGGACGGGCAAATTTAACTCTCATTTCCCACCAGGAAGAGGAATTAACCAAAGGCTCAGCGTGCCGTGCCGGAACCAGATTAGGGCCTGAAGCCATCCTGCGGTGTTGCGGCCAGCTCAAAAGAAAGCGAGTTGAAGAAAGGAGCTCAGGGGCACTGTAATTCACAAACCTGCAGAGTTATAAATGACAGCTATCGTCCAAAAATATACTGAAGTAAGGCTGCCAAGAGGACTTGAAAGCGGGGCAGAATTGCAGGAAACCGATTTCAGGAGGCAGACTGGAATTGCAATGAAAGCATAGGAAAAGAGGCAGAACGTCCACAATGATGCACTTGGCCAAAAAGGGCGTATGCGTTTTTTCCTGAATATATTCAGGAAAAAACGCATACGCCCTTTTTGGCCAACCAAGCAAGCTTGCAAAGGAAATCTGCACTACAATGAAGTCTCACTTCCCCCCGGTCAAAAGGGCCATCTGAAAAAAGTGTAAAATCCAGAAAGGCAGGACAGGCCATGGAGAACTGGGAGCCTTGTTATGCTGATGGGCGGGATGTAAATTGCCAACAGACACTCGGGAGAAGTGTATGGTGTTTCCTGAAACATCTAAAAAACAAAGCAACAGAGCCTAGGGCACTTCCACTTATGGTCCTATAGCTTAGGGAAATTAAAATCAAAAAGACACAGCCACCCCAAAGTTTGGGACGCCTCTGTTTACAAGAACCTCGTTTACCGTACAAGTTCAACATCGCAGAAAGTGAAAAATGGATAAAGAAGTTGTGGTATTTACTTACAAAGCAATATCACTCAGCAATGAAATCTATGTCATCAGGCCCTTAGCAGCACAATGAGTGGATTCAGGTATGATGATTCTAACTGAAATAAGTCACACAGAAAAAGAAACATCATAAGATATCAGTAATACACGGAATGTAAACTTGGCTACACAGGAACTGAATTACAGAACAGAACAGGGTCTCAAATTTAGAAAACCAACTTATGCTTGCTTAAGGGTAAAGGTGAGTTGGGGTGCTGCATAAAACCAGAGATTGAAATGAACACAGATAAAGTTCCTTAAGCCAAATATGGAATAGACAAGAGCTACTCCTTGGTCAACGAAATGGACTCAACACCGCATATTAAATGCCTAAGAATGTACCTGACTAGTAAGTATCTTAAAACCTATGGATTGCTATGTCTCCGAAAGAGAATCAAGCATGTGTACAGGGGCATAAATGCAGCAGTGATAGGATTGGAGAGGTTCGGTGAGCAAATGAAGACCCTTTGAAGTCATATTGCATGGTACCCATTCCACGGGTTTCAACTACCCAGGTTTAAGGTATTCTTCCTTCAGCTAAAACATGCATGTGGAACCTAGAGTATGATCAACCATGTGATCGGGAGACGTGTTCAAATATGTCTCAGTTTTCGTACCCTGGTACTCGGGTGCAACATTCCAGACGCTTTACTAACACCCTCCCGACTTGGAGAGTCAGTCCCTTTAACCTCCTGTTTGGCCCAGTTTGCAATTTCTGCGGAAGATGAACAGGAATAGCGAGAACCAATGAGAGACTAGCTGGAAGGTGTCTGGACGGGCAAATTTAACTCTCATTTCCCACCAGGAAGAGGAATTAACCAAAGGCTCAGCGTGCCGTGCCGGAACAAGATTAGGGCCTGAAGCCATCCTGCGGTGTTGCGGCCAGCTCAAAAGAAAGCGAGTTGAAGAAAGGAGCTCAGGGGCACTGTAATTCACAAACCTGCAGAGTTATAAATGACAGCTATCGTCCAAAAATATACTGAAGTAAGGCTGCCAAGAGGACTTGAAAGCGGGGCAGAATTGCAGGAAACCGATTTCAGGAGGCAGACTGGAATTGCATTGAAAGCATAGGAAAAGAGGCAGAACGTCCACAATGATGCACTTGGCCAAAAAGGGCGTATGCGTTTTTTCCTGAATATATTCAGGAAAAAACGCATACGCCCTTTTTGGCCAACCAAGCAAGCTTGCAAAGGAAATCTGCACTACAATGAAGTCTCACTTCCCCCCGGTCAAAAGGGCCATCTGAAAAAAGTGTAAAATCCAGAAAGGCAGGACAGGCCATGGAGAACTGGGAGCCTTGTTATGCTGATGGGCGGGATGTAAATTGCCAACAGACACTCGGGAGAAGTGTATGGTGTTTCCTGAAACATCTAAAAAACAAAGCAACAGAGCCTAGGGCACTTCCACTTATGGTCCTATAGCTTAGGGAAATTAAAATCAAAAAGACACAGCCACCCCAAAGTTTGGGACGCCTCTGTTTACAAGAACCTCGTTTACAGTACAAGTTCAACATCGCAGAAAGTGAAAAATGGATAAAGAAGTTGTGGTATTTACTTACAAAGCAATATCACTCAGCAATGAAATCTATGTCATCAGGCCCTTAGCAGCACAATGAGTGGATTCAGGTATGATGATTCTAACTGAAATAAGTCACACAGAAAAAGAAACATCATAAGATATCAGTAATACACGGAATGTAAACTTGGCTACACAGGAACTGAATTACAGAACAGAACAGGGTCTCAAATTTAGAAAACCAACTTATGCTTGCTTAAGGGGAAAGGTGAGTTGGGGTGCTGCATAAAACCAGAGATTGAAATGAGCACAGATAAAGTTCCTTAAGCCAAATATGGAATAGACAAGAGCTACTCCTTGCTCAACGAAATGGACTCAACACCGCATATTAAATGCCTAAGAATGTACCTGACTAGTAAGTATCTTAAAACCTATGGATTGCTATGTCTCCGAAAGAGAATCAAGCATGTGTACAGGGGCATAAACGCAGCAGTGATAGGATTGGAGAGGTTCGGTGAGCAAATGAAGACCCTTTGAAGTCATATTGCATGGTACCCATTCCACGGGTTTCAACTACCCAGGTTTAAGGTATTCTTCCTTCAGCTAAAACATGCATGTGGAACCTAGAGTATGATCAACCATGTGATCGGGAGACGTGTTCAAATATGTCTCAGTTTTCGTACCCTGGTACTCGGGTGCAACATTCCAGACGCTTTACTAACACCCTCCCGACTTGGAGAGTCAGTCCCTTTAACCTCCTGTTTGGCCCAGTTTGCAATTTCTGCGGAAGATGAACAGGAATAGCGAGAACCAATGAGAGACTAGCTGGAGGTGTCTGGACGGGCAAATTTAACTCTCATTTCCCACCAGGAAGAGGAATTAACCAAAGGCTCAGCGTGCCGTGCCGGAACCAGATTAGGGCCTGAAGCCATCCTGCGGTGTTGCGGCCAGCTCAAAAGAAAGCGAGTTGAAGAAAGGAGCTCAGGGGCACTGTAATTCACAAACCTGCAGAGTTATAAATGACAGCTATCGTCCAAAAATATACTGAAGTAAGGCTGCCAAGAGGACTTTAAAGCGGGGCAGAATTGCAGGAAACCGATTTCAGGAGGTAGACTGGAATTGCATTGAAAGCATAGGAAAAGAGGCAGAACGTCCACAATGATGCACTTGGCCAAAAAGGGCGTATGCGTTTTTTCCTGAATATATTCAGGAAAAAACGCATACGCCCTTTTTGGCCAACCAAGCAAGCTTGCAAAGGAAATCTGCACTACAATGAAGTCTCACTTCCCCCCGGTCAAAAGGGCCATCTGAAAAAAGTGTAAAATCCAGAAAGGCAGGACAGGCCATGGAGAACTGGGAGCCTTGTTATGCTGATGGGCGGGATGTAAATTGCCAACAGACACTCGGGAGAAGTGTATGGTGTTTCCTGAAACATCTAAAAAACAAAGCAACAGAGCCTAGGGCACTTCCACTTATGGTCCTATAGCTTAGGGAAATTAAAATCAAAAAGACACAGCCACCCCAAAGTTTGGGACGCCTCTGTTTACAAGAACCTCGTTTACCGTACAAGTTCAACATCGCAGAAAGTGAAAAATGGATAAAGAAGTTGTGGTATTTACTTACAAAGCAATATCACTCAGCAATGAAATCTATGTCATCAGGCCCTTAGCAGCACAATGAGTGGATTCAGGTATGATGATTCTAACTGAAATAAGTCACACAGAAAAAGAACCATCATAAGATATCAGTAATACACGGAATGTAAACTTGGCTACACAGGAACTGAATTACAGAACAGAACAGGGTCTCAAATTTAGAAAACCAACTTATGCTTGCTTAAGGGGAAAGGTGAGTTGGGGTGCTGCATAAAACCAGAGATTGAAATGAGCACAGATAAAGTTCCTTAAGCCAAATATGGAATAGACAAGAGCTACTCCTTGCTCAACGAAATGGACTCAACACCGCATATTAAATGCCTAAGAATGTACCTGACTAGTAAGTATCTTAAAACCTATGGATTGCTATGTCTCCGAAAGAGAATCAAGCATGTGTACAGGGGCATAAACGCAGCAGTGATAGGATTGGAGAGGTTCGGTGAGCAAATGAAGACCCTTTGAAGTCATATTGCATGGTACCCATTCCACGGGTTTCAACTACCCAGGTTTAAGGTATTCTTCCTTCAGCTAAAACATGCATGTGGAACCTAGAGTATGATCAACCATGTGATCGGGAGACGTGTTCAAATATGTCTCAGTTTTCGTACCCTGGTACTCGGGTGCAACATTCCAGACGCTTTACTAACACCCTCCCGACTTGGAGAGTCAGTCCCTTTAACCTCCTGTTTGGCCCAGTTTGCAATTTCTGCGGAAGATGAACAGGAATAGCGAGAACCAATGAGAGACTAGCTGGAGGTGTCTGGACGGGCAAATTTAACTCTCATTTCCCACCAGGAAGAGGAATTAACCAAAGGCTCAGCGTGCCCTGCCGGAACCAGATTAGGGCCTGAAGCCATCCTGCGGTGTTGCGGCCAGCTCAAAAGAAAGCGAGTTGAAGAAAGGAGCTCAGGGGCACTGTAATTCACAAACCTGCAGAGTTATAAATGACAGCTATCGTCCAAAAATATACTGAAGTAAGGCTGCCAAGAGGACTTGAAAGCGGGGCAGAATTGCAGGAAACCGATTTCAGGAGGCAGACTGGAATTGCATTGAAAGCATAGGAAAAGAGGCAGAACGTCCACAATGATGCACTTGGCCAAAAAGGGCGTATGCGTTTTTTCCTGAATATATTCAGGAAAAAACGCATACGCCCTTTTTGGCCAACCAAGCAAGCTTGCAAAGGAAATCTGCACTACAATGAAGTCTCACTTCCCCCCGGTCAAAAGGGCCATCTGAAAAAAGTGTAAAATCCAGAAAGGCAGGACAGGCCATGGAGAACTGGGAGCCTTGTTATGCTGATGGGCGGGATGTAAATTGCCAACAGACACTCGGGAGAAGTGTATGGTGTTTCCTGAAACATCTAAAAAACAAAGCAACAGAGCCTAGGGCACTTCCACTTATGGTCCTATAGCTTAGGGAAATTAAAATCAAAAAGACACAGCCACCCCAAAGTTTGGGACGCCTCTGTTTACAAGAACCTCGTTTACAGTACAAGTTCAACATCGCAGAAAGTGAAAAATGGATAAAGAAGTTGTGGTATTTACTTACAAAGCAATATCACTCAGCAATGAAATCTATGTCATCAGGCCCTTAGCAGCACAATGAGTGGATTCAGGTATGATGATTCTAACTGAAATAAGTCACACAGAAAAAGAAACATCATAAGATATCAGTAATACACGGAATGTAAACTTGGCTACACAGGAACTGAATTACAGAACAGAACAGGGTCTCAAATTTAGAAAACCAACTTATGCTTGCTTAAGGGGAAAGGTGAGTTGGGGTGCTGCATAAAACCAGAGATTGAAATGAGCACAGATAAAGTTCCTTAAGCCAAATATGGAATAGACAAGAGCTACTCCTTGCTCAACGAAATGGACTCAACACCGCATATTAAATGCCTAAGAATGTACCTGACTAGTAAGTATCTTAAAACCTATGGATTGCTATGTCTCCGAAAGAGAATCAAGCATGTGTACAGGGGCATAAACGCAGCAGTGATAGGATTGGAGAGGTTCGGTGAGCAAATGAAGACCCTTTGAAGTCATATTGCATGGTACCCATTCCACGGGTTTCAACTACCCAGGTTTAAGGTATTCTTCCTTCAGCTAAAACATGCATGTGGAACCTAGAGTATGATCAACCATGTGATCGGGAGACGTGTTCAAATATGTCTCAGTTTTCGTACCCTGGTACTCGGGTGCAACATTCCAGACGCTTTACTAACACCCTCCCGACTTGGAGAGTCAGTCCCTTTAACCTCCTGTTTGGCCCAGTTTGCAATTTCTGCGGAAGATGAACAGGAATAGCGAGAACCAATGAGAGACTAGCTGGAGGTGTCTGGACGGGCAAATTTAACTCTCATTTCCCACCAGGAAGAGGAATTAACCAAAGGCTCAGCGTGCCGTGCCGGAACCAGATTAGGGCCTGAAGCCATCCTGCGGTGTTGCGGCCAGCTCAAAAGAAAGCGAGTTGAAGAAAGGAGCTCAGGGGCACTGTAATTCACAAACCTGCAGAGTTATAAATGACAGCTATCGTCCAAAAATATACTGAAGTAAGGCTGCCAAGAGGACTTGAAAGCGGGGCAGAATTGCAGGAAACCGATTTCAGGAGGTAGACTGGAATTGCATTGAAAGCATAGGAAAAGAGGCAGAACGTCCACAATGATGCACTTGGCCAAAAAGGGCGTATGCGTTTTTTCCTGAATATATTCAGGAAAAAACGCATACGCCCTTTTTGGCCAACCAAGCAAGCTTGCAAAGGAAATCTGCACTACAATGAAGTCTCACTTCCCCCCGGTCAAAAGGGCCATCTGAAAAAAGTGTAAAATCCAGAAAGGCAGGACAGGCCATGGAGAACTGGGAGCCTTGTTATGCTGATGGGCGGGATGTAAATTGCCAACAGACACTCGGGAGAAGTGTATGGTGTTTCCTGAAACATCTAAAAAACAAAGCAACAGAGCCTAGGGCACTTCCACTTATGGTCCTATAGCTTAGGGAAATTAAAATCAAAAAGACACAGCCACCCCAAAGTTTGGGACGCCTCTGTTTACAAGAACCTCGTTTACCGTACAAGTTCAACATCGCAGAAAGTGAAAAATGGATAAAGAAGTTGTGGTATTTACTTACAAAGCAATATCACTCAGCAATGAAATCTATGTCATCAGGCCCTTAGCAGCACAATGAGTGGATTCAGGTATGATGATTCTAACTGAAATAAGTCACACAGAAAAAGAACCATCATAAGATATCAGTAATACACGGAATGTAAACTTGGCTACACAGGAACTGAATTACAGAACAGAACAGGGTCTCAAATTTAGAAAACCAACTTATGCTTGCTTAAGGGGAAAGGTGAGTTGGGGTGCTGCATAAAACCAGAGATTGAAATGAGCACAGATAAAGTTCCTTAAGCCAAATATGGAATAGACAAGAGCTACTCCTTGCTCAACGAAATGGACTCAACACCGCATATTAAATGCCTAAGAATGTACCTGACTAGTAAGTATCTTAAAACCTATGGATTGCTATGTCTCCGAAAGAGAATCAAGCATGTGTACAGGGGCATAAACGCAGCAGTGATAGGATTGGAGAGGTTCGGTGAGCAAATGAAGACCCTTTGAAGTCATATTGCATGGTACCCATTCCACGGGTTTCAACTACCCAGGTTTAAGGTATTCTTCCTTCAGCTAAAACATGCATGTGGAACCTAGAGTATGATCAACCATGTGATCGGGAGACGTGTTCAAATATGTCTCAGTTTTCGTACCCTGGTACTCGGGTGCAACATTCCAGACGCTTTACTAACACCCTCCCGACTTGGAGAGTCAGTCCCTTTAACCTCCTGTTTGGCCCAGTTTGCAATTTCTGCGGAAGATGAACAGGAATAGCGAGAACCAATGAGAGACTAGCTGGAGGTGTCTGGACGGGCAAATTTAACTCTCATTTCCCACCAGGAAGAGGAATTAACCAAAGGCTCAGCGTGCCCTGCCGGAACCAGATTAGGGCCTGAAGCCATCCTGCGGTGTTGCGGCCAGCTCAAAAGAAAGCGAGTTGAAGAAAGGAGCTCAGGGGCACTGTAATTCACAAACCTGCAGAGTTATAAATGACAGCTATCGTCCAAAAATATACTGAAGTAAGGCTGCCAAGAGGACTTGAAAGCGGGGCAGAATTGCAGGAAACCGATTTCAGGAGGCAGACTGGAATTGCATTGAAAGCATAGGAAAAGAGGCAGAACGTCCACAATGATGCACTTGGCCAAAAAGGGCGTATGCGTTTTTTCCTGAATATATTCAGGAAAAAACGCATACGCCCTTTTTGGCCAACCAAGCAAGCTTGCAAAGGAAATCTGCACTACAATGAAGTCTCACTTCCCCCCGGTCAAAAGGGCCATCTGAAAAAAGTGTAAAATCCAGAAAGGCAGGACAGGCCATGGAGAACTGGGAGCCTTGTTATGCTGATGGGCGGGATGTAAATTGCCAACAGACACTCGGGAGAAGTGTATGGTGTTTCCTGAAACATCTAAAAAACAAAGCAACAGAGCCTAGGGCACTTCCACTTATGGTCCTATAGCTTAGGGAAATTAAAATCAAAAAGACACAGCCACCCCAAAGTTTGGGACGCCTCTGTTTACAAGAACCTCGTTTACAGTACAAGTTCAACATCGCAGAAAGTGAAAAATGGATAAAGAAGTTGTGGTATTTACTTACAAAGCAATATCACTCAGCAATGAAATCTATGTCATCAGGCCCTTAGCAGCACAATGAGTGGATTCAGGTATGATGATTCTAACTGAAATAAGTCACACAGAAAAAGAACCATCATAAGATATCAGTAATACACGGAATGTAAACTTGGCTACACAGGAACTGAATTACAGAACAGAACAGGGTCTCAAATTTAGAAAACCAACTTATGCTTGCTTAAGGGGAAAGGTGAGTTGGGGTGCTGCATAAAACCAGAGATTGAAATGAGCACAGATAAAGTTCCTTAAGCCAAATATGGAATAGACAAGAGCTACTCCTTGCTCAACGAAATGGACTCAACACCGCATATTAAATGCCTAAGAATGTACCTGACTAGTAAGTATCTTAAAACCTATGGATTGCTATGTCTCCGAAAGAGAATCAAGCATGTGTACAGGGGCATAAACGCAGCAGTGATAGGATTGGAGAGGTTCGGTGAGCAAATGAAGACCCTTTGAAGTCATATTGCATGGTACCCATTCCACGGGTTTCAACTACCCAGGTTTAAGGTATTCTTCCTTCAGCTAAAACATGCATGTGGAACCTAGAGTATGATCAACCATGTGATCGGGAGACGTGTTCAAATATGTCTCAGTTTTCGTACCCTGGTACTCGGGTGCAACATTCCAGACGCTTTACTAACACCCTCCCGACTTGGAGAGTCAGTCCCTTTAACCTCCTGTTTGGCCCAGTTTGCAATTTCTGCGGAAGATGAACAGGAATAGCGAGAACCAATGAGAGACTAGCTGGAGGTGTCTGGACGGGCAAATTTAACTCTCATTTCCCACCAGGAAGAGGAATTAACCAAAGGCTCAGCGTGCCGTGCCGGAACCAGATTAGGGCCTGAAGCCATCCTGCGGTGTTGCGGCCAGCTCAAAAGAAAGCGAGTTGAAGAAAGGAGCTCAGGGGCACTGTAATTCACAAACCTGCAGAGTTATAAATGACAGCTATCGTCCAAAAATATACTGAAGTAAGGCTGCCAAGAGGACTTGAAAGCGGGGCAGAATTGCAGGAAACCGATTTCAGGAGGTAGACTGGAATTGCATTGAAAGCATAGGAAAAGAGGCAGAACGTCCACAATGATGCACTTGGCCAAAAAGGGCGTATGCGTTTTTTCCTGAATATATTCAGGAAAAAACGCATACGCCCTTTTTGGCCAACCAAGCAAGCTTGCAAAGGAAATCTGCACTACAATGAAGTCTCACTTCCCCCCGGTCAAAAGGGCCATCTGAAAAAAGTGTAAAATCCAGAAAGGCAGGACAGGCCATGGAGAACTGGGAGCCTTGTTATGCTGATGGGCGGGATGTAAATTGCCAACAGACACTCGGGAGAAGTGTATGGTGTTTCCTGAAACATCTAAAAAACAAAGCAACAGAGCCTAGGGCACTTCCACTTATGGTCCTATAGCTTAGGGAAATTAAAATCAAAAAGACACAGCCACCCCAAAGTTTGGGACGCCTCTGTTTACAAGAACCTCGTTTACAGTACAAGTTCAACATCGCAGAAAGTGAAAAATGGATAAAGAAGTTGTGGTATTTACTTACAAAGCAATATCACTCAGCAATGAAATCTATGTCATCAGGCCCTTAGCAGCACAATGAGTGGATTCAGGTATGATGATTCTAACTGAAATAAGTCACACAGAAAAAGAAACATCATAAGATATCAGTAATACACGGAATGTAAACTTGGCTACACAGGAACTGAATTACAGAACAGAACAGGGTCTCAAATTTAGAAAACCAACTTATGCTTGCTTAAGGGTAAAGGTGAGTTGGGGTGCTGCATAAAACCAGAGATTGAAATGAGCACAGATAAAGTTCCTTAAGCCAAATATGGAATAGACAAGAGCTACTCCTTGCTCAACGAAATGGACTCAACACCGCATATTAAATGCCTAAGAATGTACCTGACTAGTAAGTATCTTAAAACCTATGGATTGCTATGTCTCCGAAAGAGAATCAAGCATGTGTACAGGGGCATAAACGCAGCAGTGATAGGATTGGAGAGGTTCGGTGAGCAAATGAAGACCCTTTGAAGTCATATTGCATGGTACCCATTCCACGGGTTTCAACTACCCAGGTTTAAGGTATTCTTCCTTCAGCTAAAACATGCATGTGGAACCTAGAGTATGATCAACCATGTGATCGGGAGACGTGTTCAAATATGTCTCAGTTTTCGTACCCTGGTACTCGGGTGCAACATTCCAGACGCTTTACTAACACCCTCCCGACTTGGAGAGTCAGTCCCTTTAACCTCCTGTTTGGCCCAGTTTGCAATTTCTGCGGAAGATGAACAGGAATAGCGAGAACCAATGAGAGACTAGCTGGAGGTGTCTGGACGGGCAAATTTAACTCTCATTTCCCACCAGGAAGAGGAATTAACCAAAGGCTCAGCGTGCCGTGCCGGAACCAGATTAGGGCCTGAAGCCATCCTGCGGTGTTGCGGCCAGCTCAAAAGAAAGCGAGTTGAAGAAAGGAGCTCAGGGGCACTGTAATTCACAAACCTGCAGAGTTATAAATGACAGCTATCGTCCAAAAATATACTGAAGTAAGGCTGCCAAGAGGACTTGAAAGCGGGGCAGAATTGCAGGAAACCGATTTCAGGAGGTAGACTGGAATTGCATTGAAAGCATAGGAAAAGAGGCAGAACGTCCACAATGATGCACTTGGCCAAAAAGGGCGTATGCGTTTTTTCCTGAATATATTCAGGAAAAAACGCATACGCCCTTTTTGGCCAACCAAGCAAGCTTGCAAAGGAAATCTGCACTACAATGAAGTCTCACTTCCCCCCGGTCAAAAGGGCCATCTGAAAAAAGTGTAAAATCCAGAAAGACAGGACAGGCCATGGAGAACTGGGAGCCTTGTTATGCTGATGGGCGGGATGAAAATTGCCAGCAGACACTCGGGAGAAGTGTATGGTGTTTCCTGAAACATCTAAAAAACAAAGCAACAGAGCCTAGGGCACTTCCACTTATGGTCCTATAGCTTAGGGAAATTAAAATCAAAAAGACACAGCCACCCCAAAGTTTGGGACGCCTCTGTTTACAAGAACCTCGTTTACCGTACAAGTTCAACATCGCAGAAAGTGAAAAATGGATAAAGAAGTTGTGGTATTTACTTACAAAGCAATATCACTCAGCAATGAAATCTATGTCATCAGGCCCTTAGCAGCACAATGAGTGGATTCAGGTATGATGATTCTAACTGAAATAAGTCACACAGAAAAAGAACCATCATAAGATATCAGTAATACACGGAATGTAAACTTGGCTACACAGGAACTGAATTACAGAACAGAACAGGGTCTCAAATTTAGAAAACCAACTTATGCTTGCTTAAGGGGAAAGGTGAGTTGGGGTGCTGCATAAAACCAGAGATTGAAATGAGCACAGATAAAGTTCCTTAAGCCAAATATGGAATAGACAAGAGCTACTCCTTGCTCAACGAAATGGACTCAACACCGCATATTAAATGCCTAAGAATGTACCTGACTAGTAAGTATCTTAAAACCTATGGATTGCTATGTCTCCGAAAGAGAATCAAGCATGTGTACAGGGGCATAAACGCAGCAGTGATAGGATTGGAGAGGTTCGGTGAGCAAATGAAGACCCTTTGAAGTCATATTGCATGGTACCCATTCCACGGGTTTCAACTACCCAGGTTTAAGGTATTCTTCCTTCAGCTAAAACATGCATGTGGAACCTAGAGTATGATCAACCATGTGATCGGGAGACGTGTTCAAATATGTCTCAGTTTTCGTACCCTGGTACTCGGGTGCAACATTCCAGACGCTTTACTAACACCCTCCCGACTTGGAGAGTCAGTCCCTTTAACCTCCTGTTTGGCCCAGTTTGCAATTTCTGCGGAAGATGAACAGGAATAGCGAGAACCAATGAGAGACTAGCTGGAGGTGTCTGGACGGGCAAATTTAACTCTCATTTCCCACCAGGAAGAGGAATTAACCAAAGGCTCAGCGTGCCGTGCCGGAACCAGATTAGGGCCTGAAGCCATCCTGCGGTGTTGCGGCCAGCTCAAAAGAAAGCGAGTTGAAGAAAGGAGCTCAGGGGCACTGTAATTCACAAACCTGCAGACTTATAAATGACAGCTATCGTCCAAAAATATACTGAAGTAAGGCTGCCAAGAGGACTTGAAAGCGGGGCAGAATTGCAGGAAACCGATTTCAGGAGGTAGACTGGAATTGCATTGAAAGCATAGGAAAAGAGGCAGAACGTCCACAATGATGCACTTGGCCAAAAAGGGCGTATGCGTTTTTTCCTGAATATATTCAGGAAAAAACGCATACGCCCTTTTTGGCCAACCAAGCAAGCTTGCAAAGGAAATCTGCACTACAATGAAGTCTCACTTCCCCCCGGTCAAAAGGGCCATCTGAAAAAAGTGTAAAATCCAGAAAGGCAGGACAGGCCATGGAGAACTGGGAGCCTTGTTATGCTGATGGGCGGGATGTAAATTGCCAACAGACACTCGGGAGAAGTGTATGGTGTTTCCTGAAACATCTAAAAAACAAAGCAACAGAGCCTAGGGCACTTCCACTTATGGTCCTATAGCTTAGGGAAATTAAAATCAAAAAGACACAGCCACCCCAAAGTTTGGGACGCCTCTGTTTACAAGAACCTCGTTTACAGTACAAGTTCAACATCGCAGAAAGTGAAAAATGGATAAAGAAGTTGTGGTATTTACTTACAAAGCAATATCACTCAGCAATGAAATCTATGTCATCAGGCCCTTAGCAGCACAATGAGTGGATTCAGGTATGATGATTCTAACTGAAATAAGTCACACAGAAAAAGAAACATCATAAGATATCAGTAATACACGGAATGTAAACTTGGCTATACAGGAACTGAATTACAGAACAGAACAGGGTCTCAAATTTAGAAAACCAACTTATGCTTGCTTAAGGGGAAAGGTGAGTTGGGGTGCTGCATAAAACCAGAGATTGAAATGAGCACAGATAAAGTTCCTTAAGCCAAATATGGAATAGACAAGAGCTACTCCTTGCTCAACGAAATGGACTCAACACCGCATATTAAATGCCTAAGAATGTACCTGACTAGTAAGTATCTTAAAACCTATGGATTGCTATGTCTCCGAAAGAGAATCAAGCATGTGTACAGGGGCATAAACGCAGCAGTGATAGGATTGGAGAGGTTCGGTGAGCAAATGAAGACCCTTTGAAGTCATATTGCATGGTACCCATTCCACGGGTTTCAACTACCCACGTTTAAGGTATTCTTCCTTCAGCTAAAACATGCATGTGGAACCTAGAGTATGATCAACCATGTGATCGGGAGACGTGTTCAAATATGTCTCAGTTTTCGTACCCTGGTACTCGGGTGCAACATTCCAGACGCTTTACTAACACCCTCCCGACTTGGAGAGTCAGTCCCTTTAACCTCCTGTTTGGCCCAGTTTGCAATTTCTGCGGAAGATGAACAGGAATAGCGAGAACCAATGAGAGACTAGCTGGAGGTGTCTGGACGGGCAAATTTAACTCTCATTTCCCACCAGGAAGAGGAATTAACCAAAGGCTCAGCGTGCCGTGCCGGAACCAGATTAGGGCCTGAAGCCATCCTGCGGTGTTGCGGCCAGCTCAAAAGAAAGCGAGTTGAAGAAAGGAGCTCAGGGGCACTGTAATTCACAAACCTGCAGAGTTATAAATGACAGCTATCGTCCAAAAATATACTGAAGTAAGGCTGCCAAGAGGACTTGAAAGCGGGGCAGAATTGCAGGAAACCGATTTCAGGAGGTAGACTGGAATTGCATTGAAAGCATAGGAAAAGAGGCAGAACGTCCACAATGATGCACTTGGCCAAAAAGGGCGTATGCGTTTTTTCCTGAATATATTCAGGAAAAAACGCATACGCCCTTTTTGGCCAACCAAGCAAGCTTGCAAAGGAAATCTGCACTACAATGAAGTCTCACTTCCCCCCGGTCAAAAGGGCCATCTGAAAAAAGTGTAAAATCCAGAAAGACAGGACAGGCCATGGAGAACTGGGAGCCTTGTTATGCTGATGGGCGGGATGAAAATTGCCAGCAGACACTCGGGAGAAGTGTATGGTGTTTCCTGAAACATCTAAAAAACAAAGCAACAGAGCCTAGGGCACTTCCACTTATGGTCCTATAGCTTAGGGAAATTAAAATAAAAAAGACACAGCCACCCCAAAGTTTGGGACGCCTCTGTTTACAAGAACCTCGTTTACAGTACAAGTTCAACATCGCAGAAAGTGAAAAATGGATAAAGAAGTTGTGGTATTTACTTACAAAGCAATATCACTCAGCAATGAAATCTATGTCATCAGGCCCTTAGCAGCACAATGAGTGGATTCAGGTATGATGATTCTAACTGAAATAAGTCACACAGAAAAAGAACCATCATAAGATATCAGTAATACACGGAATGTAAACTTGGCTACACAGGAACTGAATTACAGAACAGAACAGGGTCTCAAATTTAGAAAACCAACTTATGCTTGCTTAAGGGGAAAGGTGAGTTGGGGTGCTGCATAAAACCAGAGATTGAAATGAGCACAGATAAAGTTCCTTAAGCCAAATATGGAATAGACAAGAGCTACTCCTTGCTCAACGAAATGGACTCAACACCGCATATTAAATGCCTAAGAATGTACCTGACTAGTAAGTATCTTAAAACCTATGGATTGCTATGTCTCCGAAAGAGAATCAAGCATGTGTACAGGGGCATAAACGCAGCAGTGATAGGATTGGAGAGGTTCGGTGAGCAAATGAAGACCCTTTGAAGTCATATTGCATGGTACCCATTCCACGGGTTTCAACTACCCAGGTTTAAGGTATTCTTCCTTCAGCTAAAACATGCATGTGGAACCTAGAGTATGATCAACCATGTGATCGGGAGACGTGTTCAAATATGTCTCAGTTTTCGTACCCTGGTACTCGGGTGCAACATTCCAGACGCTTTACTAACACCCTCCCGACTTGGAGAGTCAGTCCCTTTAACCTCCTGTTTGGCCCAGTTTGCAATTTCTGCGGAAGATGAACAGGAATAGCGAGAACCAATGAGAGACTAGCTGGAGGTGTCTGGACGGGCAAATTTAACTCTCATTTCCCACCAGGAAGAGGAATTAACCAAAGGCTCAGCGTGCCGTGCCGGAACCAGATTAGGGCCTGAAGCCATCCTGCGGTGTTGCGGCCAGCTCAAAAGAAAGCGAGTTGAAGAAAGGAGCTCAGGGGCACTGTAATTCACAAACCTGCAGAGTTATAAATGACAGCTATCGTCCAAAAATATACTGAAGTAAGGCTGCCAAGAGGACTTGAAAGCGGGGCAGAATTGCAGGAAACCGATTTCAGGAGGCAGACTGGAATTGCATTGAAAGCATAGGAAAAGAGGCAGAACGTCCACAATGATGCACTTGGCCAAAAAGGGCGTATGCGTTTTTTCCTGAATATATTCAGGAAAAAACGCATACGCCCTTTTTGGCCAACCAAGCAAGCTTGCAAAGGAAATCTACACTACAATGAAGTCTCACTTCCCCCCGGTCAAGAGGGCCATCTGAAAAAAGTGTAAAATCCAGAAAGGCAGGACAGGCCATGGAGAACTGGGAGCCTTGTTATGCTGATGGGCGGGATGTAAATTGCCAACAGACACTCGGGAGAAGTGTATGGTGTTTCCTGAAACATCTAAAAAACAAAGCAACAGAGCCTAGGGCACTTCCACTTATGGTCCTATAGCTTAGGGAAATTAAAATCAAAAAGACACAGCCACCCCAAAGTTTGGGACGCCTCTGTTTACAAGAACCTCGTTTACCGTACAAGTTCAACATCGCAGAAAGTGAAAAATGGATAAAGAAGTTGTGGTATTTACTTACAAAGCAATATCACTCAGCAATGAAATCTATGTCATCAGGCCCTTAGCAGCACAATGAGTGGATTCAGGTATGATGATTCTAACTGAAATAAGTCACACAGAAAAAGAACCATCATAAGATATCAGTAATACACGGAATGTAAACTTGGCTACACAGGAACTGAATTACAGAACAGAACAGGGTCTCAAATTTAGAAAACCAACTTATGCTTGCTTAAGGGGAAAGGTGAGTTGGGGTGCTGCATAAAACCAGAGATTGAAATGAGCACAGATAAAGTTCCTTAAGCCAAATATGGAATAGACAAGAGCTACTCCTTGCTCAACGAAATGGACTCAACACCGCATATTAAATGCCTAAGAATGTACCTGACTAGTAAGTATCTTAAAACCTATGGATTGCTATGTCTCCGAAAGAGAATCAAGCATGTGTACAGGGGCATAAACGCAGCAGTGATAGGATTGGAGAGGTTCGGTGAGCAAATGAAGACCCTTTGAAGTCATATTGCATGGTACCCATTCCACGGGTTTCAACTACCCAGGTTTAAGGTATTCTTCCTTCAGCTAAAACATGCATGTGGAACCTAGAGTATGATCAACCATGTGATCGGGAGACGTGTTCAAATATGTCTCAGTTTTCGTACCCTGGTACTCGGGTGCAACATTCCAGACGCTTTACTAACACCCTCCCGACTTGGAGAGTCAGTCCCTTTAACCTCCTGTTTGGCCCAGTTTGCAATTTCTGCGGAAGATGAACAGGAATAGCGAGAACCAATGAGAGACTAGCTGGAGGTGTCTGGACGGGCAAATTTAACTCTCATTTCCCACCAGGAAGAGGAATTAACCAAAGGCTCAGCGTGCCGTGCCGGAACCAGATTAGGGCCTGAAGCCATCCTGCGGTGTTGCGGCCAGCTCAAAAGAAAGCGAGTTGAAGAAAGGAGCTCAGGGGCACTGTAATTCACAAACCTGCAGAGTTATAAATGACAGCTATCGTCCAAAAATATACTGAAGTAAGGCTGCCAAGAGGACTTGAAAGCGGGGCAGAATTGCAGGAAACCGATTTCAGGAGGCAGACTGGAATTGCATTGAAAGCATAGGAAAAGAGGCAGAACGTCCACAATGATGCACTTGGCCAAAAAGGGCGTATGCGTTTTTTCCTGAATATATTCAGGAAAAAACGCATACGCCCTTTTTGGCCAACCAAGCAAGCTTGCAAAGGAAATCTACACTACAATGAAGTCTCACTTCCCCCCGGTCAAAAGGGCCATCTGAAAAAAGTGTAAAATCCAGAAAGGCAGGACAGGCCATGGAGAACTGGGAGCCTTGTTATGCTGATGGGCGGGATGTAAATTGCCAACAGACACTCGGGAGAAGTGTATGGTGTTTCCTGAAACATCTAAAAAACAAAGCAACAGAGCCTAGGGCACTTCCACTTATGGTCCTATAGCTTAGGGAAATTAAAATCAAAAAGACACAGCCACCCCAAAGTTTGGGACGCCTCTGTTTACAAGAACCTCGTTTACCGTACAAGTTCAACATCGCAGAAAGTGAAAAATGGATAAAGAAGTTGTGGTATTTACTTACAAAGCAATATCACTCAGCAATGAAATCTATGTCATCAGGCCCTTAGCAGCACAATGAGTGGATTCAGGTATGATGATTCTAACTGAAATAAGTCACACAGAAAAAGAAACATCATAAGATATCAGTAATACACGGAATGTAAACTTGGCTACACAGGAACTGAATTACAGAACAGAACAGGGTCTCAAATTTAGAAAACCAACTTATGCTTGCTTAAGGGGAAAGGTGAGTTGGGGTGCTGCATAAAACCAGAGATTGAAATGAGCACAGATAAAGTTCCTTAAGCCAAATATGGAATAGACAAGAGCTACTCCTTGCTCAACGAAATGGACTCAACACCGCATATTAAATGCCTAAGAATGTACCTGACTAGTAAGTATCTTAAAACCTATGGATTGCTATGTCTCCGAAAGAGAATCAAGCATGTGTACAGGGGCATAAACGCAGCAGTGATAGGATTGGAGAGGTTCGGTGAGCAAATGAAGACCCTTTGAAGTCATATTGCATGGTACCCATTCCACGGGTTTCAACTACCCAGGTTTAAGGTATTCTTCCTTCAGCTAAAACATGCATGTGGAACCTAGAGTATGATCAACCATGTGATCGGGAGACGTGTTCAAATATGTCTCAGTTTTCGTACCCTGGTACTCGGGTGCAACATTCCAGACGCTTTACTAACACCCTCCCGACTTGGAGAGTCAGTCCCTTTAACCTCCTGTTTGGCCCAGTTTGCAATTTCTGCGGAAGATGAACAGGAATAGCGAGAACCAATGAGAGACTAGCTGGAGGTGTCTGGACGGGCAAATTTAACTCTCATTTCCCACCAGGAAGAGGAATTAACCAAAGGCTCAGCGTGCCGTGCCGGAACCAGATTAGGGCCTGAAGCCATCCTGCGGTGTTGCGGCCAGCTCAAAAGAAAGCGAGTTGAAGAAAGGAGCTCAGGGGCACTGTAATTCACAAACCTGCAGAGTTATAAATGACAGCTATCGTCCAAAAATATACTGAAGTAAGGCTGCCAAGAGGACTTGAAAGCGGGGCAGAATTGCAGGAAACCGATTTCAGGAGGCAGACTGGAATTGCATTGAAAGCATAGGAAAAGAGGCAGAACGTCCACAATGATGCACTTGGCCAAAAAGGGCGTATGCGTTTTTTCCTGAATATATTCAGGAAAAAACGCATACGCCCTTTTTGGCCAACCAAGCAAGCTTGCAAAGGAAATCTGCACTACAATGAAGTCTCCCTTCCCCCCGGTCAAAAGGGCCATCTGAAAAAAGTGTAAAATCCAGAAAGGCAGGACAGGCCATGGAGAACTGGGAGCCTTGTTATGCTGATGGGCGGGATGTAAATTGCCAACAGACACTCGGGAGAAGTGTATGGTGTTTCCTGAAACATCTAAAAAACAAAGCAACAGAGCCTAGGGCACTTCCACTTATGGTCCTATAGCTTAGGGAAATTAAAATCAAAAAGACACAGCCACCCCAAAGTTTGGGACGCCTCTGTTTACAAGAACCTCGTTTACCGTACAAGTTCAACATCGCAGAAAGTGAAAAATGGATAAAGAAGTTGTGGTATTTACTTACAAAGCAATATCACTCAGCAATGAAATCTATGTCATCAGGCCCTTAGCAGCACAATGAGTGGATTCAGGTATGATGATTCTAACTGAAATAAGTCACACAGAAAAAGAAACATCATAAGATATCAGTAATACACGGAATGTAAACTTGGCTACACAGGAACTGAATTACAGAACAGAACAGGGTCTCAAATTTAGAAAACCAACTTATGCTTGCTTAAGGGGAAAGGTGAGTTGGGGTGCTGCATAAAACCAGAGATTGAAATGAGCACAGATAAAGTTCCTTAAGCCAAATATGGAATAGACAAGAGCTACTCCTTGCTCAACGAAATGGACTCAACACCGCATATTAAATGCCTAAGAATGTACCTGACTAGTAAGTATCTTAAAACCTATGGATTGCTATGTCTCCGAAAGAGAATCAAGCATGTGTACAGGGGCATAAACGCAGCAGTGATAGGATTGGAGAGGTTCGGTGAGCAAATGAAGACCCTTTGAAGTCATATTGCATGGTACCCATTCCACGGGTTTCAACTACCCAGGTTTAAGGTATTCTTCCTTCAGCTAAAACATGCATGTGGAACCTAGAGTATGATCAACCATGTGATCGGGAGACGTGTTCAAATATGTCTCAGTTTTCGTACCCTGGTACTCGGGTGCAACATTCCAGACGCTTTACTAACACCCTCCCGACTTGGAGAGTCAGTCCCTTTAACCTCCTGTTTGGCCCAGTTTGCAATTTCTGCGGAAGATGAACAGGAATAGCGAGAACCAATGAGAGACTAGCTGGAGGTGTCTGGACGGGCAAATTTAACTCTCATTTCCCACCAGGAAGAGGAATTAACCAAAGGCTCAGCGTGCCGTGCCGGAACCAGATTAGGGCCTGAAGCCATCCTGCGGTGTTGCGGCCAGCTCAAAAGAAAGCGAGTTGAAGAAAGGAGCTCAGGGGCACTGTAATTCACAAACCTGCAGAGTTATAAATGACAGCTATCGTCCAAAAATATACTGAAGTAAGGCTGCCAAGAGGACTTGAAAGCGGGGCAGAATTGCAGGAAACCGATTTCAGGAGGTAGACTGGAATTGCATTGAAAGCATAGGAAAAGAGGCAGAACGTCCACAATGATGCACTTGGCCAAAAAGGGCGTATGCGTTTTTTCCTGAATATATTCAGGAAAAAACGCATACGCCCTTTTTGGCCAACCAAGCAAGCTTGCAAAGGAAATCTGCACTACAATGAAGTCTCACTTCCCCCCGGTCAAAAGGGCCATCTGAAAAAAGTGTAAAATCCAGAAAGGCAGGACAGGCCATGGAGAACTGGGAGCCTTGTTATGCTGATGGGCGGGATGTAAATTGCCAACAGACACTCGGGAGAAGTGTATGGTGTTTCCTGAAACATCTAAAAAACAAAGCAACAGAGCCTAGGGCACTTCCACTTATGGTCCTATAGCTTAGGGAAATTAAAATCAAAAAGACACAGCCACCCCAAAGTTTGGGACGCCTCTGTTTACAAGAACCTCGTTTACCGTACAAGTTCAACATCGCAGAAAGTGAAAAATGGATAAAGAAGTTGTGGTATTTACTTACAAAGCAATATCACTCAGCAATGAAATCTATGTCATCAGGCCCTTAGCAGCACAATGAGTGGATTCAGGTATGATGATTCTAACTGAAATAAGTCACACAGAAAAAGAACCATCATAAGATATCAGTAATACACGGAATGTAAACTTGGCTACACAGGAACTGAATTACAGAACAGAACAGGGTCTCAAATTTAGAAAACCAACTTATGCTTGCTTAAGGGGAAAGGTGAGTTGGGGTGCTGCATAAAACCAGAGATTGAAATGAGCACAGATAAAGTTCCTTAAGCCAAATATGGAATAGACAAGAGCTACTCCTTGCTCAACGAAATGGACTCAACACCGCATATTAAATGCCTAAGAATGTACCTGACTAGTAAGTATCTTAAAACCTATGGATTGCTATGTCTCCGAAAGAGAATCAAGCATGTGTACAGGGGCATAAACGCAGCAGTGATAGGATTGGAGAGGTTCGGTGAGCAAATGAAGACCCTTTGAAGTCATATTGCATGGTACCCATTCCACGGGTTTCAACTACCCAGGTTTAAGGTATTCTTCCTTCAGCTAAAACATGCATGTGGAACCTAGAGTATGATCAACCATGTGATCGGGAGACGTGTTCAAATATGTCTCAGTTTTCGTACCCTGGTACTCGGGTGCAACATTCCAGACGCTTTACTAACACCCTCCCGACTTGGAGAGTCAGTCCCTTTAACCTCCTGTTTGGCCCAGTTTGCAATTTCTGCGGAAGATGAACAGGAATAGCGAGAACCAATGAGAGACTAGCTGGAGGTGTCTGGACGGGCAAATTTAACTCTCATTTCCCACCAGGAAGAGGAATTAACCAAAGGCTCAGCGTGCCGTGCCGGAACCAGATTAGGGCCTGAAGCCATCCTGCGGTGTTGCGGCCAGCTCAAAAGAAAGCGAGTTGAAGAAAGGAGCTCAGGGGCACTGTAATTCACAAACCTGCAGAGTTATAAATGACAGCTATCGTCCAAAAATATACTGAAGTAAGGCTGCCAAGAGGACTTGAAAGCGGGGCAGAATTGCAGGAAACCGATTTCAGGAGGCAGACTGGAATTGCATTGAAAGCATAGGAAAAGAGGCAGAACGTCCACAATGATGCACTTGGCCAAAAAGGGCGTATGCGTTTTTTCCTGAATATATTCAGGAAAAAACGCATACGCCCTTTTTGGCCAACCAAGCAAGCTTGCAAAGGAAATCTACACTACAATGAAGTCTCCCTTCCCCCCGGTCAAGAGGGCCATCTGAAAAAAGTGTAAAATCCAGAAAGGCAGGACAGGCCATGGAGAACTGGGAGCCTTGTTATGCTGATGGGCGGGATGTAAATTGCCAACAGACACTCGGGAGAAGTGTATGGTGTTTCCTGAAACATCTAAAAAACAAAGCAACAGAGCCTAGGGCACTTCCACTTATGGTCCTATAGCTTAGGGAAATTAAAATCAAAAAGACACAGCCACCCCAAAGTTTGGGACGCCTCTGTTTACAAGAACCTCGTTTACCGTACAAGTTCAACATCGCAGAAAGTGAAAAATGGATAAAGAAGTTGTGGTATTTACTTACAAAGCAATATCACTCAGCAATGAAATCTATGTCATCAGGCCCTTAGCAGCACAATGAGTGGATTCAGGTATGATGATTCTAACTGAAATAAGTCACACAGAAAAAGAAACATCATAAGATATCAGTAATACACGGAATGTAAACTTGGCTACACAGGAACTGAATTACAGAACAGAACAGGGTCTCAAATTTAGAAAACCAACTTATGCTTGCTTAAGGGGAAAGGTGAGTTGGGGTGCTGCATAAAACCAGAGATTGAAATGAGCACAGATAAAGTTCCTTAAGCCAAATATGGAATAGACAAGAGCTACTCCTTGCTCAACGAAATGGACTCAACACCGCATATTAAATGCCTAAGAATGTACCTGACTAGTAAGTATCTTAAAACCTATGGATTGCTATGTCTCCGAAAGAGAATCAAGCATGTGTACAGGGGCATAAACGCAGCAGTGATAGGATTGGAGAGGTTCGGTGAGCAAATGAAGACCCTTTGAAGTCATATTGCATGGTACCCATTCCACGGGTTTCAACTACCCAGGTTTAAGGTATTCTTCCTTCAGCTAAAACATGCATGTGGAACCTAGAGTATGATCAACCATGTGATCGGGAGACGTGTTCAAATATGTCTCAGTTTTCGTACCCTGGTACTCGGGTGCAACATTCCAGACGCTTTACTAACACCCTCCCGACTTGGAGAGTCAGTCCCTTTAACCTCCTGTTTGGCCCAGTTTGCAATTTCTGCGGAAGATGAACAGGAATAGCGAGAACCAATGAGAGACTAGCTGGAGGTGTCTGGACGGGCAAATTTAACTCTCATTTCCCACCAGGAAGAGGAATTAACCAAAGGCTCAGCGTGCCGTGCCGGAACCAGATTAGGGCCTGAAGCCATCCTGCGGTGTTGCGGCCAGCTCAAAAGAAAGCGAGTTGAAGAAAGGAGCTCAGGGGCACTGTAATTCACAAACCTGCAGAGTTATAAATGACAGCTATCGTCCAAAAATATACTGAAGTAAGGCTGCCAAGAGGACTTGAAAGCGGGGCAGAATTGCAGGAAACCGATTTCAGGAGGTAGACTGGAATTGCATTGAAAGCATAGGAAAAGAGGCAGAACGTCCACAATGATGCACTTGGCCAAAAAGGGCGTATGCGTTTTTTCCTGAATATATTCAGGAAAAAACGCATACGCCCTTTTTGGCCAACCAAGCAAGCTTGCAAAGGAAATCTGCACTACAATGAAGTCTCACTTCCCCCCGGTCAAAAGGGCCATCTGAAAAAAGTGTAAAATCCAGAAAGGCAGGACAGGCCATGGAGAACTGGGAGCCTTGTTATGCTGATGGGCGGGATGTAAATTGCCAACAGACACTCGGGAGAAGTGTATGGTGTTTCCTGAAACATCTAAAAAACAAAGCAACAGAGCCTAGGGCACTTCCACTTATGGTCCTATAGCTTAGGGAAATTAAAATCAAAAAGACACAGCCACCCCAAAGTTTGGGACGCCTCTGTTTACAAGAACCTCGTTTACCGTACAAGTTCAACATCGCAGAAAGTGAAAAATGGATAAAGAAGTTGTGGTATTTACTTACAAAGCAATATCACTCAGCAATGAAATCTATGTCATCAGGCCCTTAGCAGCACAATGAGTGGATTCAGGTATGATGATTCTAACTGAAATAAGTCACACAGAAAAAGAACCATCATAAGATATCAGTAATACACGGAATGTAAACTTGGCTACACAGGAACTGAATTACAGAACAGAACAGGGTCTCAAATTTAGAAAACCAACTTATGCTTGCTTAAGGGGAAAGGTGAGTTGGGGTGCTGCATAAAACCAGAGATTGAAATGAGCACAGATAAAGTTCCTTAAGCCAAATATGGAATAGACAAGAGCTACTCCTTGCTCAACGAAATGGACTCAACACCGCATATTAAATGCCTAAGAATGTACCTGACTAGTAAGTATCTTAAAACCTATGGATTGCTATGTCTCCGAAAGAGAATCAAGCATGTGTACAGGGGCATAAACGCAGCAGTGATAGGATTGGAGAGGTTCGGTGAGCAAATGAAGACCCTTTGAAGTCATATTGCATGGTACCCATTCCACGGGTTTCAACTACCCAGGTTTAAGGTATTCTTCCTTCAGCTAAAACATGCATGTGGAACCTAGAGTATGATCAACCATGTGATCGGGAGACGTGTTCAAATATGTCTCAGTTTTCGTACCCTGGTACTCGGGTGCAACATTCCAGACGCTTTACTAACACCCTCCCGACTTGGAGAGTCAGTCCCTTTAACCTCCTGTTTGGCCCAGTTTGCAATTTCTGCGGAAGATGAACAGGAATAGCGAGAACCAATGAGAGACTAGCTGGAGGTGTCTGGACGGGCAAATTTAACTCTCATTTCCCACCAGGAAGAGGAATTAACCAAAGGCTCAGCGTGCCGTGCCGGAACCAGATTAGGGCCTGAAGCCATCCTGCGGTGTTGCGGCCAGCTCAAAAGAAAGCGAGTTGAAGAAAGGAGCTCAGGGGCACTGTAATTCACAAACCTGCAGACTTATAAATGACAGCTATCGTCCAAAAATATACTGAAGTAAGGCTGCCAAGAGGACTTGAAAGCGGGGCAGAATTGCAGGAAACCGATTTCAGGAGGTAGACTGGAATTGCATTGAAAGCATAGGAAAAGAGGCAGAACGTCCACAATGATGCACTTGGCCAAAAAGGGCGTATGCGTTTTTTCCTGAATATATTCAGGAAAAAACGCATACGCCCTTTTTGGCCAACCAAGCAAGCTTGCAAAGGAAATCTGCACTACAATGAAGTCTCACTTCCCCCCGGTCAAAAGGGCCATCTGAAAAAAGTGTAAAATCCAGAAAGGCAGGACAGGCCATGGAGAACTGGGAGCCTTGTTATGCTGATGGGCGGGATGTAAATTGCCAACAGACACTCGGGAGAAGTGTATGGTGTTTCCTGAAACATCTAAAAAACAAAGCAACAGAGCCTAGGGCACTTCCACTTATGGTCCTATAGCTTAGGGAAATTAAAATCAAAAAGACACAGCCACCCCAAAGTTTGGGACGCCTCTGTTTACAAGAACCTCGTTTACAGTACAAGTTCAACATCGCAGAAAGTGAAAAATGGATAAAGAAGTTGTGGTATTTACTTACAAAGCAATATCACTCAGCAATGAAATCTATGTCATCAGGCCCTTAGCAGCACAATGAGTGGATTCAGGTATGATGATTCTAACTGAAATAAGTCACACAGAAAAAGAAACATCATAAGATATCAGTAATACACGGAATGTAAACTTGGCTACACAGGAACTGAATTACAGAACAGAACAGGGTCTCAAATTTAGAAAACCAACTTATGCTTGCTTAAGGGTAAAGGTGAGTTGGGGTGCTGCATAAAACCAGAGATTGAAATGAGCACAGATAAAGTTCCTTAAGCCAAATATGGAATAGACAAGAGCTACTCCTTGCTCAACGAAATGGACTCAACACCGCATATTAAATGCCTAAGAATGTACCTGACTAGTAAGTATCTTAAAACCTATGGATTGCTATGTCTCCGAAAGAGAATCAAGCATGTGTACAGGGGCATAAACGCAGCAGTGATAGGATTGGAGAGGTTCGGTGAGCAAATGAAGACCCTTTGAAGTCATATTGCATGGTACCCATTCCACGGGTTTCAACTACCCAGGTTTAAGGTATTCTTCCTTCAGCTAAAACATGCATGTGGAACCTAGAGTATGATCAACCATGTGATCGGGAGACGTGTTCAAATATGTCTCAGTTTTCGTACCCTGGTACTCGGGTGCAACATTCCAGACGCTTTACTAACACCCTCCCGACTTGGAGAGTCAGTCCCTTTAACCTCCTGTTTGGCCCAGTTTGCAATTTCTGCGGAAGATGAACAGGAATAGCGAGAACCAATGAGAGACTAGCTGGAGGTGTCTGGACGGGCAAATTTAACTCTCATTTCCCACCAGGAAGAGGAATTAACCAAAGGCTCAGCGTGCCGTGCCGGAACCAGATTAGGGCCTGAAGCCATCCTGCGGTGTTGCGGCCAGCTCAAAAGAAAGCGAGTTGAAGAAAGGAGCTCAGGGGCACTGTAATTCACAAACCTGCAGAGTTATAAATGACAGCTATCGTCCAAAAATATACTGAAGTAAGGCTGCCAAGAGGACTTGAAAGCGGGGCAGAATTGCAGGAAACCGATTTCAGGAGGTAGACTGGAATTGCATTGAAAGCATAGGAAAAGAGGCAGAACGTCCACAATGATGCACTTGGCCAAAAAGGGCGTATGCGTTTTTTCCTGAATATATTCAGGAAAAAACGCATACGCCCTTTTTGGCCAACCAAGCAAGCTTGCAAAGGAAATCTGCACTACAATGAAGTCTCACTTCCCCCCGGTCAAAAGGGCCATCTGAAAAAAGTGTAAAATCCAGAAAGGCAGGACAGGCCATGGAGAACTGGGAGCCTTGTTATGCTGATGGGCGGGATGTAAATTGCCAACAGACACTCGGGAGAAGTGTATGGTGTTTCCTGAAACATCTAAAAAACAAAGCAACAGAGCCTAGGGCACTTCCACTTATGGTCCTATAGCTTAGGGAAATTAAAATCAAAAAGACACAGCCACCCCAAAGTTTGGGACGCCTCTGTTTACAAGAACCTCGTTTACCGTACAAGTTCAACATCGCAGAAAGTGAAAAATGGATAAAGAAGTTGTGGTATTTACTTACAAAGCAATATCACTCAGCAATGAAATCTATGTCATCAGGCCCTTAGCAGCACAATGAGTGGATTCAGGTATGATGATTCTAACTGAAATAAGTCACACAGAAAAAGAAACATCATAAGATATCAGTAATACACGGAATGTAAACTTGGCTACACAGGAACTGAATTACAGAACAGAACAGGGTCTCAAATTTAGAAAACCAACTTATGCTTGCTTAAGGGGAAAGGTGAGTTGGGGTGCTGCATAAAACCAGAGATTGAAATGAGCACAGATAAAGTTCCTTAAGCCAAATATGGAATAGACAAGAGCTACTCCTTGCTCAACGAAATGGACTCAACACCGCATATTAAATGCCTAAGAATGTACCTGACTAGTAAGTATCTTAAAACCTATGGATTGCTATGTCTCCGAAAGAGAATCAAGCATGTGTACAGGGGCATAAACGCAGCAGTGATAGGATTGGAGAGGTTCGGTGAGCAAATGAAGACCCTTTGAAGTCATATTGCATGGTACCCATTCCACGGGTTTCAACTACCCAGGTTTAAGGTATTCTTCCTTCAGCTAAAACATGCATGTGGAACCTAGAGTATGATCAACCATGTGATCGGGAGACGTGTTCAAATATGTCTCAGTTTTCGTACCCTGGTACTCGGGTGCAACATTCCAGACGCTTTACTAACACCCTCCCGACTTGGAGAGTCAGTCCCTTTAACCTCCTGTTTGGCCCAGTTTGCAATTTCTGCGGAAGATGAACAGGAATAGCGAGAACCAATGAGAGACTAGCTGGAGGTGTCTGGACGGGCAAATTTAACTCTCATTTCCCACCAGGAAGAGGAATTAACCAAAGGCTCAGCGTGCCGTGCCGGAACCAGATTAGGGCCTGAAGCCATCCTGCGGTGTTGCGGCCAGCTCAAAAGAAAGCGAGTTGAAGAAAGGAGCTCAGGGGCACTGTAATTCACAAACCTGCAGAGTTATAAATGACAGCTATCGTCCAAAAATATACTGAAGTAAGGCTGCCAAGAGGACTTGAAAGCGGGGCAGAATTGCAGGAAACCGATTTCAGGAGGCAGACTGGAATTGCATTGAAAGCATAGGAAAAGAGGCAGAACGTCCACAATGATGCACTTGGCCAAAAAGGGCGTATGCGTTTTTTCCTGAATATATTCAGGAAAAAACGCATACGCCCTTTTTGGCCAACCAAGCAAGCTTGCAAAGGAAATCTACACTACAATGAAGTCTCACTTCCCCCCGGTCAAGAGGGCCATCTGAAAAAAGTGTAAAATCCAGAAAGGCAGGACAGGCCATGGAGAACTGGGAGCCTTGTTATGCTGATGGGCGGGATGTAAATTGCCAACAGACACTCGGGAGAAGTGTATGGTGTTTCCTGAAACATCTAAAAAACAAAGCAACAGAGCCTAGGGCACTTCCACTTATGGTCCTATAGCTTAGGGAAATTAAAATCAAAAAGACACAGCCACCCCAAAGTTTGGGACGCCTCTGTTTACAAGAACCTCGTTTACCGTACAAGTTCAACATCGCAGAAAGTGAAAAATGGATAAAGAAGTTGTGGTATTTACTTACAAAGCAATATCACTCAGCAATGAAATCTATGTCATCAGGCCCTTAGCAGCACAATGAGTGGATTCAGGTATGATGATTCTAACTGAAATAAGTCACACAGAAAAAGAACCATCATAAGATATCAGTAATACACGGAATGTAAACTTGGCTACACAGGAACTGAATTACAGAACAGAACAGGGTCTCAAATTTAGAAAACCAACTTATGCTTGCTTAAGGGGAAAGGTGAGTTGGGGTGCTGCATAAAACCAGAGATTGAAATGAGCACAGATAAAGTTCCTTAAGCCAAATATGGAATAGACAAGAGCTACTCCTTGCTCAACGAAATGGACTCAACACCGCATATTAAATGCCTAAGAATGTACCTGACTAGTAAGTATCTTAAAACCTATGGATTGCTATGTCTCCGAAAGAGAATCAAGCATGTGTACAGGGGCATAAACGCAGCAGTGATAGGATTGGAGAGGTTCGGTGAGCAAATGAAGACCCTTTGAAGTCATATTGCATGGTACCCATTCCACGGGTTTCAACTACCCAGGTTTAAGGTATTCTTCCTTCAGCTAAAACATGCATGTGGAACCTAGAGTATGATCAACCATGTGATCGGGAGACGTGTTCAAATATGTCTCAGTTTTCGTACCCTGGTACTCGGGTGCAACATTCCAGACGCTTTACTAACACCCTCCCGACTTGGAGAGTCAGTCCCTTTAACCTCCTGTTTGGCCCAGTTTGCAATTTCTGCGGAAGATGAACAGGAATAGCGAGAACCAATGAGAGACTAGCTGGAGGTGTCTGGACGGGCAAATTTAACTCTCATTTCCCACCAGGAAGAGGAATTAACCAAAGGCTCAGCGTGCCGTGCCGGAACCAGATTAGGGCCTGAAGCCATCCTGCGGTGTTGCGGCCAGCTCAAAAGAAAGCGAGTTGAAGAAAGGAGCTCAGGGGCACTGTAATTCACAAACCTGCAGAGTTATAAATGACAGCTATCGTCCAAAAATATACTGAAGTAAGGCTGCCAAGAGGACTTGAAAGCGGGGCAGAATTGCAGGAAACCGATTTCAGGAGGCAGACTGGAATTGCATTGAAAGCATAGGAAAAGAGGCAGAACGTCCACAATGATGCACTTGGCCAAAAAGGGCGTATGCGTTTTTTCCTGAATATATTCAGGAAAAAACGCATACGCCCTTTTTGGCCAACCAAGCAAGCTTGCAAAGGAAATCTGCACTACAATGAAGTCTCCCTTCCCCCCGGTCAAAAGGGCCATCTGAAAAAAGTGTAAAATCCAGAAAGGCAGGACAGGCCATGGAGAACTGGGAGCCTTGTTATGCTGATGGGCGGGATGTAAATTGCCAACAGACACTCGGGAGAAGTGTATGGTGTTTCCTGAAACATCTAAAAAACAAAGCAACAGAGCCTAGGGCACTTCCACTTATGGTCCTATAGCTTAGGGAAATTAAAATCAAAAAGACACAGCCACCCCAAAGTTTGGGACGCCTCTGTTTACAAGAACCTCGTTTACCGTACAAGTTCAACATCGCAGAAAGTGAAAAATGGATAAAGAAGTTGTGGTATTTACTTACAAAGCAATATCACTCAGCAATGAAATCTATGTCATCAGGCCCTTAGCAGCACAATGAGTGGATTCAGGTATGATGATTCTAACTGAAATAAGTCACACAGAAAAAGAAACATCATAAGATATCAGTAATACACGGAATGTAAACTTGGCTACACAGGAACTGAATTACAGAACAGAACAGGGTCTCAAATTTAGAAAACCAACTTATGCTTGCTTAAGGGGAAAGGTGAGTTGGGGTGCTGCATAAAACCAGAGATTGAAATGAGCACAGATAAAGTTCCTTAAGCCAAATATGGAATAGACAAGAGCTACTCCTTGCTCAACGAAATGGACTCAACACCGCATATTAAATGCCTAAGAATGTACCTGACTAGTAAGTATCTTAAAACCTATGGATTGCTATGTCTCCGAAAGAGAATCAAGCATGTGTACAGGGGCATAAACGCAGCAGTGATAGGATTGGAGAGGTTCGGTGAGCAAATGAAGACCCTTTGAAGTCATATTGCATGGTACCCATTCC
Organism: Pseudorca crassidens; assembly: GCF_039906515.1. Lineage (NCBI taxonomy): Eukaryota > Metazoa > Chordata > Mammalia > Artiodactyla > Delphinidae > Pseudorca > Pseudorca crassidens. The sequence goes on along the minus strand of NW_027136059.1, from coordinate 314,510 downwards.
ACGGGTTTCAACTACCCAGGTTTAAGGTATTCTTCCTTCAGCTAAAACATGCATGTGGAACCTAGAGTATGATCAACCATGTGATCGGGAGACGTGTTCAAATATGTCTCAGTTTTCGTACCCTGGTACTCGGGTGCAACATTCCAGACGCTTTACTAACACCCTCCCGACTTGGAGAGTCAGTCCCTTTAACCTCCTGTTTGGCCCAGTTTGCAATTTCTGCGGAAGATGAACAGGAATAGCGAGAACCAATGAGAGACTAGCTGGAGGTGTCTGGACGGGCAAATTTAACTCTCATTTCCCACCAGGAAGAGGAATTAACCAAAGGCTCAGCGTGCCGTGCCGGAACCAGATTAGGGCCTGAAGCCATCCTGCGGTGTTGCGGCCAGCTCAAAAGAAAGCGAGTTGAAGAAAGGAGCTCAGGGGCACTGTAATTCACAAACCTGCAGAGTTATAAATGACAGCTATCGTCCAAAAATATACTGAAGTAAGGCTGCCAAGAGGACTTGAAAGCGGGGCAGAATTGCAGGAAACCGATTTCAGGAGGCAGACTGGAATTGCATTGAAAGCATAGGAAAAGAGGCAGAACGTCCACAATGATGCACTTGGCCAAAAAGGGCGTATGCGTTTTTTCCTGAATATATTCAGGAAAAAACGCATACGCCCTTTTTGGCCAACCAAGCAAGCTTGCAAAGGAAATCTGCACTACAATGAAGTCTCCCTTCCCCCCGGTCAAAAGGGCCATCTGAAAAAAGTGTAAAATCCAGAAAGGCAGGACAGGCCATGGAGAACTGGGAGCCTTGTTATGCTGATGGGCGGGATGTAAATTGCCAACAGACACTCGGGAGAAGTGTATGGTGTTTCCTGAAACATCTAAAAAACAAAGCAACAGAGCCTAGGGCACTTCCACTTATGGTCCTATAGCTTAGGGAAATTAAAATCAAAAAGACACAGCCACCCCAAAGTTTGGGACGCCTCTGTTTACAAGAACCTCGTTTACCGTACAAGTTCAACATCGCAGAAAGTGAAAAATGGATAAAGAAGTTGTGGTATTTACTTACAAAGCAATATCACTCAGCAATGAAATCTATGTCATCAGGCCCTTAGCAGCACAATGAGTGGATTCAGGTATGATGATTCTAACTGAAATAAGTCACACAGAAAAAGAAACATCATAAGATATCAGTAATACACGGAATGTAAACTTGGCTACACAGGAACTGAATTACAGAACAGAACAGGGTCTCAAATTTAGAAAACCAACTTATGCTTGCTTAAGGGGAAAGGTGAGTTGGGGTGCTGCATAAAACCAGAGATTGAAATGAGCACAGATAAAGTTCCTTAAGCCAAATATGGAATAGACAAGAGCTACTCCTTGCTCAACGAAATGGACTCAACACCGCATATTAAATGCCTAAGAATGTACCTGACTAGTAAGTATCTTAAAACCTATGGATTGCTATGTCTCCGAAAGAGAATCAAGCATGTGTACAGGGGCATAAACGCAGCAGTGATAGGATTGGAGAGGTTCGGTGAGCAAATGAAGACCCTTTGAAGTCATATTGCATGGTACCCATTCCACGGGTTTCAACTACCCAGGTTTAAGGTATTCTTCCTTCAGCTAAAACATGCATGTGGAACCTAGAGTATGATCAACCATGTGATCGGGAGACGTGTTCAAATATGTCTCAGTTTTCGTACCCTGGTACTCGGGTGCAACATTCCAGACGCTTTACTAACACCCTCCCGACTTGGAGAGTCAGTCCCTTTAACCTCCTGTTTGGCCCAGTTTGCAATTTCTGCGGAAGATGAACAGGAATAGCGAGAACCAATGAGAGACTAGCTGGAGGTGTCTGGACGGGCAAATTTAACTCTCATTTCCCACCAGGAAGAGGAATTAACCAAAGGCTCAGCGTGCCGTGCCGGAACCAGATTAGGGCCTGAAGCCATCCTGCGGTGTTGCGGCCAGCTCAAAAGAAAGCGAGTTGAAGAAAGGAGCTCAGGGGCACTGTAATTCACAAACCTGCAGAGTTATAAATGACAGCTATCGTCCAAAAATATACTGAAGTAAGGCTGCCAAGAGGACTTGAAAGCGGGGCAGAATTGCAGGAAACCGATTTCAGGAGGTAGACTGGAATTGCATTGAAAGCATAGGAAAAGAGGCAGAACGTCCACAATGATGCACTTGGCCAAAAAGGGCGTATGCGTTTTTTCCTGAATATATTCAGGAAAAAACGCATACGCCCTTTTTGGCCAACCAAGCAAGCTTGCAAAGGAAATCTGCACTACAATGAAGTCTCACTTCCCCCCGGTCAAAAGGGCCATCTGAAAAAAGTGTAAAATCCAGAAAGGCAGGACAGGCCATGGAGAACTGGGAGCCTTGTTATGCTGATGGGCGGGATGTAAATTGCCAACAGACACTCGGGAGAAGTGTATGGTGTTTCCTGAAACATCTAAAAAACAAAGCAACAGAGCCTAGGGCACTTCCACTTATGGTCCTATAGCTTAGGGAAATTAAAATCAAAAAGACACAGCCACCCCAAAGTTTGGGACGCCTCTGTTTACAAGAACCTCGTTTACCGTACAAGTTCAACATCGCAGAAAGTGAAAAATGGATAAAGAAGTTGTGGTATTTACTTACAAAGCAATATCACTCAGCAATGAAATCTATGTCATCAGGCCCTTAGCAGCACAATGAGTGGATTCAGGTATGATGATTCTAACTGAAATAAGTCACACAGAAAAAGAACCATCATAAGATATCAGTAATACACGGAATGTAAACTTGGCTACACAGGAACTGAATTACAGAACAGAACAGGGTCCCAAATTTAGAAAACCAACTTATGCTTGCTTAAGGGGAAAGGTGAGTTGGGGTGCTGCATAAAACCAGAGATTGAAATGAGCACAGATAAAGTTCCTTAAGCCAAATATGGAATAGACAAGAGCTACTCCTTGCTCAACGAAATGGACTCAACACCGCATATTAAATGCCTAAGAATGTACCTGACTAGTAAGTATCTTAAAACCTATGGATTGCTATGTCTCCGAAAGAGAATCAAGCATGTGTACAGGGGCATAAACGCAGCAGTGATAGGATTGGAGAGGTTCGGTGAGCAAATGAAGACCCTTTGAAGTCATATTGCATGGTACCCATTCCACGGGTTTCAACTACCCAGGTTTAAGGTATTCTTCCTTCAGCTAAAACATGCATGTGGAACCTAGAGTATGATCAACCATGTGATCGGGAGACGTGTTCAAATATGTCTCAGTTTTCGTACCCTGGTACTCGGGTGCAACATTCCAGACGCTTTACTAACACCCTCCCGACTTGGAGAGTCAGTCCCTTTAACCTCCTGTTTGGCCCAGTTTGCAATTTCTGCGGAAGATGAACAGGAATAGCGAGAACCAATGAGAGACTAGCTGGAGGTGTCTGGACGGGCAAATTTAACTCTCATTTCCCACCAGGAAGAGGAATTAACCAAAGGCTCAGCGTGCCGTGCCGGAACCAGATTAGGGCCTGAAGCCATCCTGCGGTGTTGCGGCCAGCTCAAAAGAAAGCGAGTTGAAGAAAGGAGCTCAGGGGCACTGTAATTCACAAACCTGCAGACTTATAAATGACAGCTATCGTCCAAAAATATACTGAAGTAAGGCTGCCAAGAGGACTTGAAAGCGGGGCAGAATTGCAGGAAACCGATTTCAGGAGGTAGACTGGAATTGCATTGAAAGCATAGGAAAAGAGGCAGAACGTCCACAATGATGCACTTGGCCAAAAAGGGCGTATGCGTTTTTTCCTGAATATATTCAGGAAAAAACGCATACGCCCTTTTTGGCCAACCAAGCAAGCTTGCAAAGGAAATCTGCACTACAATGAAGTCTCACTTCCCCCCGGTCAAAAGGGCCATCTGAAAAAAGTGTAAAATCCAGAAAGGCAGGACAGGCCATGGAGAACTGGGAGCCTTGTTATGCTGATGGGCGGGATGTAAATTGCCAACAGACACTCGGGAGAAGTGTATGGTGTTTCCTGAAACATCTAAAAAACAAAGCAACAGAGCCTAGGGCACTTCCACTTATGGTCCTATAGCTTAGGGAAATTAAAATCAAAAAGACACAGCCACCCCAAAGTTTGGGACGCCTCTGTTTACAAGAACCTCGTTTACAGTACAAGTTCAACATCGCAGAAAGTGAAAAATGGATAAAGAAGTTGTGGTATTTACTTACAAAGCAATATCACTCAGCAATGAAATCTATGTCATCAGGCCCTTAGCAGCACAATGAGTGGATTCAGGTATGATGATTCTAACTGAAATAAGTCACACAGAAAAAGAAACATCATAAGATATCAGTAATACACGGAATGTAAACTTGGCTACACAGGAACTGAATTACAGAACAGAACAGGGTCTCAAATTTAGAAAACCAACTTATGCTTGCTTAAGGGTAAAGGTGAGTTGGGGTGCTGCATAAAACCAGAGATTGAAATGAGCACAGATAAAGTTCCTTAAGCCAAATATGGAATAGACAAGAGCTACTCCTTGCTCAACGAAATGGACTCAACACCGCATATTAAATGCCTAAGAATGTACCTGACTAGTAAGTATCTTAAAACCTATGGATTGCTATGTCTCCGAAAGAGAATCAAGCATGTGTACAGGGGCATAAACGCAGCAGTGATAGGATTGGAGAGGTTCGGTGAGCAAATGAAGACCCTTTGAAGTCATATTGCATGGTACCCATTCCACGGGTTTCAACTACCCAGGTTTAAGGTATTCTTCCTTCAGCTAAAACATGCATGTGGAACCTAGAGTATGATCAACCATGTGATCGGGAGACGTGTTCAAATATGTCTCAGTTTTCGTACCCTGGTACTCGGGTGCAACATTCCAGACGCTTTACTAACACCCTCCCGACTTGGAGAGTCAGTCCCTTTAACCTCCTGTTTGGCCCAGTTTGCAATTTCTGCGGAAGATGAACAGGAATAGCGAGAACCAATGAGAGACTAGCTGGAGGTGTCTGGACGGGCAAATTTAACTCTCATTTCCCACCAGGAAGAGGAATTAACCAAAGGCTCAGCGTGCCGTGCCGGAACCAGATTAGGGCCTGAAGCCATCCTGCGGTGTTGCGGCCAGCTCAAAAGAAAGCGAGTTGAAGAAAGGAGCTCAGGGGCACTGTAATTCACAAACCTGCAGAGTTATAAATGACAGCTATCGTCCAAAAATATACTGAAGTAAGGCTGCCAAGAGGACTTGAAAGCGGGGCAGAATTGCAGGAAACCGATTTCAGGAGGTAGACTGGAATTGCATTGAAAGCATAGGAAAAGAGGCAGAACGTCCACAATGATGCACTTGGCCAAAAAGGGCGTATGCGTTTTTTCCTGAATATATTCAGGAAAAAACGCATACGCCCTTTTTGGCCAACCAAGCAAGCTTGCAAAGGAAATCTGCACTACAATGAAGTCTCCCTTCCCCCCGGTCAAAAGGGCCATCTGAAAAAAGTGTAAAATCCAGAAAGGCAGGACAGGCCATGGAGAACTGGGAGCCTTGTTATGCTGATGGGCGGGATGTAAATTGCCAACAGACACTCGGGAGAAGTGTATGGTGTTTCCTGAAACATCTAAAAAACAAAGCAACAGAGCCTAGGGCACTTCCACTTATGGTCCTATAGCTTAGGGAAATTAAAATCAAAAAGACACAGCCACCCCAAAGTTTGGGACGCCTCTGTTTACAAGAACCTCGTTTACCGTACAAGTTCAACATCGCAGAAAGTGAAAAATGGATAAAGAAGTTGTGGTATTTACTTACAAAGCAATATCACTCAGCAATGAAATCTATGTCATCAGGCCCTTAGCAGCACAATGAGTGGATTCAGGTATGATGATTCTAACTGAAATAAGTCACACAGAAAAAGAAACATCATAAGATATCAGTAATACACGGAATGTAAACTTGGCTACACAGGAACTGAATTACAGAACAGAACAGGGTCTCAAATTTAGAAAACCAACTTATGCTTGCTTAAGGGGAAAGGTGAGTTGGGGTGCTGCATAAAACCAGAGATTGAAATGAGCACAGATAAAGTTCCTTAAGCCAAATATGGAATAGACAAGAGCTACTCCTTGCTCAACGAAATGGACTCAACACCGCATATTAAATGCCTAAGAATGTACCTGACTAGTAAGTATCTTAAAACCTATGGATTGCTATGTCTCCGAAAGAGAATCAAGCATGTGTACAGGGCCATAAACGCAGCAGTGATAGGATTGGAGAGGTTCGGTGAGCAAATGAAGACCCTTTGAAGTCATATTGCATGGTACCCATTCCACGGGTTTCAACTACCCAGGTTTAAGGTATTCTTCCTTCAGCTAAAACATGCATGTGGAACCTAGAGTATGATCAACCATGTGATCGGGAGACGTGTTCAAATATGTCTCAGTTTTCGTACCCTGGTACTCGGGTGCAACATTCCAGACGCTTTACTAACACCCTCCCGACTTGGAGAGTCAGTCCCTTTAACCTCCTGTTTGGCCCAGTTTGCAATTTCTGCGGAAGATGAACAGGAATAGCGAGAACCAATGAGAGACTAGCTGGAGGTGTCTGGACGGGCAAATTTAACTCTCATTTCCCACCAGGAAGAGGAATTAACCAAAGGCTCAGCGTGCCGTGCCGGAACCAGATTAGGGCCTGAAGCCATCCTGCGGTGTTGCGGCCAGCTCAAAAGAAAGCGAGTTGAAGAAAGGAGCTCAGGGGCACTGTAATTCACAAACCTGCAGAGTTATAAATGACAGCTATCGTCCAAAAATATACTGAAGTAAGGCTGCCAAGAGGACTTGAAAGCGGGGCAGAATTGCAGGAAACCGATTTCAGGAGGTAGACTGGAATTGCATTGAAAGCATAGGAAAAGAGGCAGAACGTCCACAATGATGCACTTGGCCAAAAAGGGCGTATGCGTTTTTTCCTGAATATATTCAGGAAAAAACGCATACGCCCTTTTTGGCCAACCAAGCAAGCTTGCAAAGGAAATCTGCACTACAATGAAGTCTCACTTCCCCCCGGTCAAAAGGGCCATCTGAAAAAAGTGTAAAATCCAGAAAGACAGGACAGGCCATGGAGAACTGGGAGCCTTGTTATGCTGATGGGCGGGATGAAAATTGCCAGCAGACACTCGGGAGAAGTGTATGGTGTTTCCTGAAACATCTAAAAAACAAAGCAACAGAGCCTAGGGCACTTCCACTTATGGTCCTATAGCTTAGGGAAATTAAAATCAAAAAGACACAGCCACCCCAAAGTTTGGGACGCCTCTGTTTACAAGAACCTCGTTTACCGTACAAGTTCAACATCGCAGAAAGTGAAAAATGGATAAAGAAGTTGTGGTATTTACTTACAAAGCAATATCACTCAGCAATGAAATCTATGTCATCAGGCCCTTAGCAGCACAATGAGTGGATTCAGGTATGATGATTCTAACTGAAATAAGTCACACAGAAAAAGAACCATCATAAGATATCAGTAATACACGGAATGTAAACTTGGCTACACAGGAACTGAATTACAGAACAGAACAGGGTCTCAAATTTAGAAAACCAACTTATGCTTGCTTAAGGGGAAAGGTGAGTTGGGGTGCTGCATAAAACCAGAGATTGAAATGAGCACAGATAAAGTTCCTTAAGCCAAATATGGAATAGACAAGAGCTACTCCTTGCTCAACGAAATGGACTCAACACCGCATATTAAATGCCTAAGAATGTACCTGACTAGTAAGTATCTTAAAACCTATGGATTGCTATGTCTCCGAAAGAGAATCAAGCATGTGTACAGGGGCATAAACGCAGCAGTGATAGGATTGGAGAGGTTCGGTGAGCAAATGAAGACCCTTTGAAGTCATATTGCATGGTACCCATTCCACGGGTTTCAACTACCCAGGTTTAAGGTATTCTTCCTTCAGCTAAAACATGCATGTGGAACCTAGAGTATGATCAACCATGTGATCGGGAGACGTGTTCAAATATGTCTCAGTTTTCGTACCCTGGTACTCGGGTGCAACATTCCAGACGCTTTACTAACACCCTCCCGACTTGGAGAGTCAGTCCCTTTAACCTCCTGTTTGGCCCAGTTTGCAATTTCTGCGGAAGATGAACAGGAATAGCGAGAACCAATGAGAGACTAGCTGGAGGTGTCTGGACGGGCAAATTTAACTCTCATTTCCCACCAGGAAGAGGAATTAACCAAAGGCTCAGCGTGCCGTGCCGGAACCAGATTAGGGCCTGAAGCCATCCTGCAGTGTTGCGGCCAGCTCAAAAGAAAGCGAGTTGAAGAAAGGAGCTCAGGGGCACTGTAATTCACAAACCTGCAGAGTTATAAATGACAGCTATCGTCCAAAAATATACTGAAGTAAGGCTGCCAAGAGGACTTGAAAGCGGGGCAGAATTGCAGGAAACCGATTTCAGGAGGTAGACTGGAATTGCATTGAAAGCATAGGAAAAGAGGCAGAACGTCCACAATGATGCACTTGGCCAAAAAGGGCGTATGCGTTTTTTCCTGAATATATTCAGGAAAAAACGCATACGCCCTTTTTGGCCAACCAAGCAAGCTTGCAAAGGAAATCTGCACTACAATGAAGTCTCACTTCCCCCCGGTCAAAAGGGCCATCTGAAAAAAGTGTAAAATCCAGAAAGACAGGACAGGCCATGGAGAACTGGGAGCCTTGTTATGCTGATGGGCGGGATGAAAATTGCCAGCAGACACTCGGGAGAAGTGTATGGTGTTTCCTGAAACATCTAAAAAACAAAGCAACAGAGCCTAGGGCACTTCCACTTATGGTCCTATAGCTTAGGGAAATTAAAATAAAAAAGACACAGCCACCCCAAAGTTTGGGACGCCTCTGTTTACAAGAACCTCGTTTACAGTACAAGTTCAACATCGCAGAAAGTGACAAATGGATAAAGAAGTTGTGGTATTTACTTACAAAGCAATATCACTCAGCAATGAAATCTATGTCATCAGGCCCTTAGCAGCACAATGAGTGGATTCAGGTATGATGATTCTAACTGAAATAAGTCACACAGAAAAAGAACCATCATAAGATATCAGTAATACACGGAATGTAAACTTGGCTACACAGGAACTGAATTACAGAACAGAACAGGGTCTCAAATTTAGAAAACCAACTTATGCTTGCTTAAGGGGAAAGGTGAGTTGGGGTGCTGCATAAAACCAGAGATTGAAATGAGCACAGATAAAGTTCCTTAAGCCAAATATGGAATAGACAAGAGCTACTCCTTGCTCAACGAAATGGACTCAACACCGCATATTAAATGCCTAAGAATGTACCTGACTAGTAAGTATCTTAAAACCTATGGATTGCTATGTCTCCGAAAGAGAATCAAGCATGTGTACAGGGGCATAAACGCAGCAGTGATAGGATTGGAGAGGTTCGGTGAGCAAATGAAGACCCTTTGAAGTCATATTGCATGGTACCCATTCCACGGGTTTCAACTACCCAGGTTTAAGGTATTCTTCCTTCAGCTAAAACATGCATGTGGAACCTAGAGTATGATCAACCATGTGATCGGGAGACGTGTTCAAATATGTCTCAGTTTTCGTACCCTGGTACTCGGGTGCAACATTCCAGACGCTTTACTAACACCCTCCCAACTTGGAGAGTCAGTCCCTTTAACCTCCTGTTTGGCCCAGTTTGCAATTTCTGCGGAAGATGAACAGGAATAGCGAGAACCAATGAGAGACTAGCTGGAGGTGTCTGGACGGGCAAATTTAACTCTCATTTCCCACCAGGAAGAGGAATTAACCAAAGGCTCAGCGTGCCGTGCCGGAACCAGATTAGGGCCTGAAGCCATCCTGCGGTGTTGCGGCCAGCTCAAAAGAAAGCGAGTTGAAGAAAGGAGCTCAGGGGCACTGTAATTCACAAACCTGCAGAGTTATAAATGACAGCTATCGTCCAAAAATATACTGAAGTAAGGCTGCCAAGAGGACTTGAAAGCGGGGCAGAATTGCAGGAAACCGATTTCAGGAGGCAGACTGGAATTGCATTGAAAGCATAGGAAAAGAGGCAGAACGTCCACAATGATGCACTTGGCCAAAAAGGGCGTATGCGTTTTTTCCTGAATATATTCAGGAAAAAACGCATACGCCCTTTTTGGCCAACCAAGCAAGCTTGCAAAGGAAATCTACACTACAATGAAGTCTCACTTCCCCCCGGTCAAAAGGGCCATCTGAAAAAAGTGTAAAATCCAGAAAGGCAGGACAGGCCATGGAGAACTGGGAGCCTTGTTATGCTGATGGGCGGGATGTAAATTGCCAACAGACACTCGGGAGAAGTGTATGGTGTTTCCTGAAACATCTAAAAAACAAAGCAACAGAGCCTAGGGCACTTCCACTTATGGTCCTATAGCTTAGGGAAATTAAAATCAAAAAGACACAGCCACCCCAAAGTTTGGGACGCCTCTGTTTACAAGAACCTCGTTTACCGTACAAGTTCAACATCGCAGAAAGTGAAAAATGGATAAAGAAGTTGTGGTATTTACTTACAAAGCAATATCACTCAGCAATGAAATCTATGTCATCAGGCCCTTAGCAGCACAATGAGTGGATTCAGGTATGATGATTCTAACTGAAATAAGTCACACAGAAAAAGAAACATCATAAGATATCAGTAATACACGGAATGTAAACTTGGCTACACAGGAACTGAATTACAGAACAGAACAGGGTCTCAAATTTAGAAAACCAACTTATGCTTGCTTAAGGGGAAAGGTGAGTTGGGGTGCTGCATAAAACCAGAGATTGAAATGAGCACAGATAAAGTTCCTTAAGCCAAATATGGAATAGACAAGAGCTACTCCTTGCTCAACGAAATGGACTCAACACCGCATATTAAATGCCTAAGAATGTACCTGACTAGTAAGTATCTTAAAACCTATGGATTGCTATGTCTCCGAAAGAGAATCAAGCATGTGTACAGGGGCATAAACGCAGCAGTGATAGGATTGGAGAGGTTCGGTGAGCAAATGAAGACCCTTTGAAGTCATATTGCATGGTACCCATTCCACGGGTTTCAACTACCCAGGTTTAAGGTATTCTTCCTTCAGCTAAAACATGCATGTGGAACCTAGAGTATGATCAACCATGTGATCGGGAGACGTGTTCAAATATGTCTCAGTTTTCGTACCCTGGTACTCGGGTGCAACATTCCAGACGCTTTACTAACACCCTCCCGACTTGGAGAGTCAGTCCCTTTAACCTCCTGTTTGGCCCAGTTTGCAATTTCTGCGGAAGATGAACAGGAATAGCGAGAACCAATGAGAGACTAGCTGGAGGTGTCTGGACGGGCAAATTTAACTCTCATTTCCCACCAGGAAGAGGAATTAACCAAAGGCTCAGCGTGCCGTGCCGGAACCAGATTAGGGCCTGAAGCCATCCTGCGGTGTTGCGGCCAGCTCAAAAGAAAGCGAGTTGAAGAAAGGAGCTCAGGGGCACTGTAATTCACAAACCTGCAGAGTTATAAATGACAGCTATCGTCCAAAAATATACTGAAGTAAGGCTGCCAAGAGGACTTGAAAGCGGGGCAGAATTGCAGGAAACCGATTTCAGGAGGCAGACTGGAATTGCATTGAAAGCATAGGAAAAGAGGCAGAACGTCCACAATGATGCACTTGGCCAAAAAGGGCGTATGCGTTTTTTCCTGAATATATTCAGGAAAAAACGCATACGCCCTTTTTGGCCAACCAAGCAAGCTTGCAAAGGAAATCTGCACTACAATGAAGTCTCCCTTCCCCCCGGTCAAAAGGGCCATCTGAAAAAAGTGTAAAATCCAGAAAGGCAGGACAGGCCATGGAGAACTGGGAGCCTTGTTATGCTGATGGGCGGGATGTAAATTGCCAACAGACACTCGGGAGAAGTGTATGGTGTTTCCTGAAACATCTAAAAAACAAAGCAACAGAGCCTAGGGCACTTCCACTTATGGTCCTATAGCTTAGGGAAATTAAAATCAAAAAGACACAGCCACCCCAAAGTTTGGGACGCCTCTGTTTACAAGAACCTCGTTTACCGTACAAGTTCAACATCGCAGAAAGTGAAAAATGGATAAAGAAGTTGTGGTATTTACTTACAAAGCAATATCACTCAGCAATGAAATCTATGTCATCAGGCCCTTAGCAGCACAATGAGTGGATTCAGGTATGATGATTCTAACTGAAATAAGTCACACAGAAAAAGAAACATCATAAGATATCAGTAATACACGGAATGTAAACTTGGCTACACAGGAACTGAATTACAGAACAGAACAGGGTCTCAAATTTAGAAAACCAACTTATGCTTGCTTAAGGGGAAAGGTGAGTTGGGGTGCTGCATAAAACCAGAGATTGAAATGAGCACAGATAAAGTTCCTTAAGCCAAATATGGAATAGACAAGAGCTACTCCTTGCTCAACGAAATGGACTCAACACCGCATATTAAATGCCTAAGAATGTACCTGACTAGTAAGTATCTTAAAACCTATGGATTGCTATGTCTCCGAAAGAGAATCAAGCATGTGTACAGGGGCATAAACGCAGCAGTGATAGGATTGGAGAGGTTTGGTGAGCAAATGAAGACCCTTTGAAGTCATATTGCATGGTACCCATTCCACGGGTTTCAACTACCCAGGTTTAAGGTATTCTTCCTTCAGCTAAAACATGCATGTGGAACCTAGAGTATGATCAACCATGTGATCGGGAGACGTGTTCAAATATGTCTCAGTTTTCGTACCCTGGTACTCGGGTGCAACATTCCAGACGCTTTACTAACACCCTCCCGACTTGGAGAGTCAGTCCCTTTAACCTCCTGTTTGGCCCAGTTTGCAATTTCTGCGGAAGATGAACAGGAATAGCGAGAACCAATGAGAGACTAGCTGGAGGTGTCTGGACGGGCAAATTTAACTCTCATTTCCCACCAGGAAGAGGAATTAACCAAAGGCTCAGCGTGCCGTGCCGGAACCAGATTAGGGCCTGAAGCCATCCTGCGGTGTTGCGGCCAGCTCAAAAGAAAGCGAGTTGAAGAAAGGAGCTCAGGGGCACTGTAATTCACAAACCTGCAGAGTTATAAATGACAGCTATCATCCAAAAATATACTGAAGTAAGGCTGCCAAGAGGACTTGAAAGCGGGGCAGAATTGCAGGAAACCGATTTCAGGAGGTAGACTGGAATTGCATTGAAAGCATAGGAAAAGAGGCAGAACGTCCACAATGATGCACTTGGCCAAAAAGGGCGTATGCGTTTTTTCCTGAATATATTCAGGAAAAAACGCATACGCCCTTTTTGGCCAACCAAGCAAGCTTGCAAAGGAAATCTGCACTACAATGAAGTCTCCCTTCCCCCCGGTCAAAAGGGCCATCTGAAAAAAGTGTAAAATCCAGAAAGGCAGGACAGGCCATGGAGAACTGGGAGCCTTGTTATGCTGATGGGCGGGATGTAAATTGCCAACAGACACTCGGGAGAAGTGTATGGTGTTTCCTGAAACATCTAAAAAACAAAGCAACAGAGCCTAGGGCACTTCCACTTATGGTCCTATAGCTTAGGGAAATTAAAATCAAAAAGACACAGCCACCCCAAAGTTTGGGACGCCTCTGTTTACAAGAACCTCGTTTACCGTACAAGTTCAACATCGCAGAAAGTGAAAAATGGATAAAGAAGTTGTGGTATTTACTTACAAAGCAATATCACTCAGCAATGAAATCTATGTCATCAGGCCCTTAGCAGCACAATGAGTGGATTCAGGTATGATGATTCTAACTGAAATAAGTCACACAGAAAAAGAACCATCATAAGATATCAGTAATACACGGAATGTAAACTTGGCTACACAGGAACTGAATTACAGAACAGAACAGGGTCTCAAATTTAGAAAACCAACTTATGCTTGCTTAAGGGGAAAGGTGAGTTGGGGTGCTGCATAAAACCAGAGATTGAAATGAGCACAGATAAAGTTCCTTAAGCCAAATATGGAATAGACAAGAGCTACTCCTTGCTCAACGAAATGGACTCAACACCGCATATTAAATGCCTAAGAATGTACCTGACTAGTAAGTATCTTAAAACCTATGGATTGCTATGTCTCCGAAAGAGAATCAAGCATGTGTACAGGGGCATAAACGCAGCAGTGATAGGATTGGAGAGGTTCGGTGAGCAAATGAAGACCCTTTGAAGTCATATTGCATGGTACCCATTCCACGGGTTTCAACTACCCAGGTTTAAGGTATTCTTCCTTCAGCTAAAACATGCATGTGGAACCTAGAGTATGATCAACCATGTGATCGGGAGACGTGTTCAAATATGTCTCAGTTTTCGTACCCTGGTACTCGGGTGCAACATTCCAGACGCTTTACTAACACCCTCCCGACTTGGAGAGTCAGTCCCTTTAACCTCCTGTTTGGCCCAGTTTGCAATTTCTGCGGAAGATGAACAGGAATAGCGAGAACCAATGAGAGACTAGCTGGAGGTGTCTGGACGGGCAAATTTA